>NW_024582061.1:12776480-13030882 GCF_017639235.1 Corvus kubaryi | reverse complement strand
CCGGGACCCGCCGGCCCCCGCCTCCTGCGCCGCCGCCGCCCGTGCCCGCTCCCTCCGAGCGGCCGCGCCCCCGGGGGCCTGCGCAGGCCCGGCCCGACCCCCGTGGACCCTGCGGGCCCGGGGCCACCTTCGTCTCGCAGGCACGACGCGGGTCCTGCGGGGCCGGGCACCGAGGTGGAGGAAGATGCCGGGTAGTGGCAGGGTTGAGGAGAGGAGGGGAGGGGTGCCGGCGTCGCCGTAGCTGACCGGGATGCTTCGGGGTGCAGGAGAGGGGCTTGTGGCGCTCAGTTGGGCTGGGGAGCATCTCGGCCGAGAGGTCCTGGAGAAGACATGGTTCCTTGGGGGGCACCCTGCCCGTGCTGTTGGCACAACGGGGAGGCTGCAGAAACTCCCTGCAGCACAGAGCAGCACACTCCGACAAGGAACTGCACCCAGTCCAGTGCCAGCGGCGTCTTGTGGAGCCACGACGCTAATCCCAAGGATCTGCGTTTATGTTAAGCAATATTTACATTGCGTCCTTTATCCCAGCTATTTGAGTGAGCTGAGCTTCTCACATGGCACCTGTAGAGAATAAATTCGTGGTAGTCATGGTTTAAGGGCATGGCTTGATAGGTAACTGCACCAATGAGGATAGCTGGGGAAAGACAGGTTTTATGATGCTCACCCCCTTCTTTGGGACTTCTCCATGTACATCCCTAGGGATCCCTGGGGATGAACAGTGACTTTCAAGTTTGTTAGATAAGGAAATGCTGGATGGCCGGGGGAGAGAGGAAAGGCGCAGGTACTTTGAGTTTAGAAACAGAACTGCTCTCAGAAGCACAGGAATACTAAATGCTTTATTGAATGCTTCACAAGTTTAGAAAAGTTATGTAGACAAAATACCACCTCTGCTTCCTCCTTTATTTGTGTGTCAATGTAATCTATCAGAGCAATGCTGCATGGGCTCAGAGGAGCTTGCTGATAACAGGGACTTGGCGTTCCTGACCTGCTGAACGAATAACATCCATATTCTCTTGTTTGGATCTGAATGAGTGAAAGCATCGATGTGGGAGAATCCAAGTGAAACACTGAGGGTGGTGTCTGGTAGGGAGCACGCCATGGATTCTGTCAGGATATGGGAGACACATAGAGTGCATGAATTAGTCATGTTCTTTGGAAGTAATACTGCACAGACACACGGGAGTTCTACTCTGGGATCTTGATTTCCATCTGGAAGGCTGCAACTCTGCAGACACTCAGTGTTTGCAGAATGTGTTTACTATTTAGTGTTTACCTGCCTGGTTCTAATAGACGACACCTGCGACTGTTGACATCTTTTTGGTCTTTGAGATAAGGATATTTTCTTACTGCTGCTATTCATCTCTTGTTCTAAGGCCCAGCTGTACACAGTGCTTTCTATACATGCTTTCTATATATGCTTCAAATGCAAGGCCTGAAGCTTCTCATGGCAGCAGAAAGAGTTGCTGCTCGAGTATTTTTGCTGTAATAGGGGTAATCACTCATAAACTTTACAGCACAAGGCATTGAAGAATGTTTTGCCTCCTAGTCACTGAAAATGAAAGGCCTCACAGAGATTAACATCTCTTCTTTTCAAACACTGAAAGACTTAGGATAGCACAGGACCTCGGTCGGTTAAGTGTTTTGCTGAGCCAACAGAAAGAGCCAACTTCCTTGTAAAGCCACAGCTTTACTCAGGAGAAGAGTCTCACTGACAGGTGTAATGACTGAAATAACTTCAGGCTGACACCTCTGCAGACAACAGAAAAATGAGCAGTGTCCCTGTTACTTTGCTAAACTAACGCTGAAGCTGAGGGAGAGGTTTTGGTTGCAGAGGTGTTGTCATCATGACTATTTTTAGTCTCATTTAATTTTTCATTCATTGAACGTTTCCTTTATAAATAGGCTCAAAGATGGTCTGCTGTTGGTATATTCAGAAAAGACTTCTTAAGTATTACTAAATCTTTCTGAGAGATAAATAACATGCTTTCACTGGAAATAACATGTAATTACCTTCTTAACAATTTTAAAATGGAAAAAAGACAACATTCTCTCTTTCCCTGTGGAGGAGTGGTTCCTTCATTTAGATTATAGGCTTTTACATTTCATCTGTGAATACACTATGATTATAGATGCAGAACATAATTGAAGTAAGGTCAAAATATATACATTTTGTATTCTATTGTGAGGACTGTGGTTGCTTCTGCTGCAGTAGCTGTGGGGAACTACAGCCAGAGTTGGAGTTTTACTGTGTTGGGTTCAATGTAGACCAAGGAAAGAGCCCTAAAAGAAGTCCTTCTCTCTCAGTGCAGAACTTAATTTAAAATGTGACTACTGTCTCCTGAATTCCTAGGCCTTGCAGTTCCATTTTCCTGTTGTAGGTAGCTGTTGTGAAAAGTCAGAGCTGTGGGGTTTGTGTCTGGTAGGTGTCTGGTGAAGTCTACAGGCATATGACTGACAACAAACTCCAGCTGAACTGGGTGCTCAACAGCAGACCTGAACAGGGAAGGCAACAGGAAAGCTTGTCGAGATGTGCTGTTACATTTGATCCATTTCTAAAAATTCTGAAGTGGAGCAGCCAAGGCCAGAGATGGACTTTAGAGGATGCCATCTCCTGACTTGTAATGCCATGAATACCTCCCCATCACAGATCCATGCCTGTGGTGTAATGGAGAGGGATTAGGCAAGGACTGTACTTTTGCAAATTCCAAATATAAATCTACCTTGGGGCTTAAAATGTGTTCCCTGTGTAGATAAGCTAGATTAATAGTGTGCAGGAAGGAAGGAGGGAGGGAGGCAGGGAGGTTAATATCCAACATTTGTTGGTAGTGAGGCTGCTGGCTGATTTACTACTGACAAAACCAGGCAGGGATGAAAGAACAGCATACCCCACTCAAACATATATAATGTCTTCATTGCATATGAAGGGACATGCTTGGTTAAGCATGATGCCTCACCTGCACATGCATCTCGTCTCATAGAAAAGGAAACTGACTGTCTGCTAGTCCTGGGTGACTGTAGCATGCAAGGGAAGAAACTTGGAGAAGTGAGTTGCTTGTACAATATTTTTGGCTGAGGGGCCAGGCAGTAACAGATCAAATGTTCTACTGAAGTACCACAGCAGTGCCAACAAAAAAGCCAGAGTATCCTTCTTCCTTTTTGTTACAGAGTTGTAGAAATCATGAATAAAAAATAACAGATTTTTTAGATCTTGGGCTGTTAAGTGTTTGGAGGTATCTTTTTTGTTACCTGTACACACACAAGTTCAAGACATTATCACAATATAATTACATGCTTAAAAAAAATTATCAAGAAACATGGTTTTGCAGATTGTAGTCAGCTCATTACTGAGCCATTAAGAAACTGGTTCCAGCAGCAGAGCTGTTAATGAGCTGGTTTCAAGTAGTGTGTGCTTTGTGATTACTTGGCGCTCTGCCTCAGTTTAATTAAGATTTTAAATTTACATAGTGCTATTCAACCATGGGTTGCACTAGTGTTTACAAAAGTGAATAGATTTAATTGTCCTCATTTTATAGGTCAGGCCACGGTGTCATTTTGGGGTCAAGGGACAAGACTGAAGCCACCCATCCCCTGAAGCAGGCTGGATTTGTTGCTCAACCTGCAGGGTGGCATTTCTTCCATACAACTGAGAAAATGATTGGGTGGACATTGGCAAACCCAAAACAAAACAATTACAATAATATTATTTAGTAGAACTATCATATCTGATTTAATGTATTCACTGAGATTTGCAAAGATCACAGCAAAGTTTCCTATCTGTAGAAACACAGTGGCCAATTAAAAAATTTACCTTTGACAGGAAAATGATCAAAATAATTGGTTTCTCAGAGCCTTAAAACAAAAAGAAAGATAATCACATAATAAGAAACACTATTGTTCCTTCTATCACACTGTCTTCATATTATCAGCAATTATTTGATGTTCTAATCTTGCAAGCCTTATGAATATGAGCAGCCATGAGTAGCATGAGCAAAGTTTGCTGAAACAAATGAGCCTGGAAAGGTCAGATCCCTGCCTTGAATAAATAGGTACAAATGACAATACTGCTGTTTAATCTCCTAGGTGTGGTGTGCTGCATAGAAGTGCAGCAACTCTTGTGACATTTTGGCTTTTTTCTCAATTTTAAGTAAAATATCCTTCTTGCTGTTTCCCAGCTGTGTGCTCTACTTGCTGGTGTGATTTCATAAGCTTTTTTGCTCTGTTTTACGCAGGTGGAAGGTTGAGTGAGTTATGAGTTGGGTGTGTGTTCACCCACTTTCACAGCATAACCTCCAAAGAAAATTGTTGGCATGGGAACCTTCCCCAAGAGGTTGACATTTAAAATAACACGCTGTGCTTAGCATGAAGTCACTCCTAAGGTTTATCTCTACCATGCCTCCGTTTTTGTTATGAAATAAAACATTAACATGATTGGATTTACAGATCTACGCAGCAAGAAGTCCTTCCATGTTTTTGAGGTTACAAACAAAGCAAAGATAAAACCCAGGCATGTAAAGACACCGAGCACCTCTTCCCTTGCTTTTCTCTCCCAAGAGGTCTCTGCAGAGCTGGTGGATGTTTTCCACCAGTTTAATTAGACATTCAGCTCCCTGCTCGCTTCCTTGTTCTTCCCAGCGGACTGATGAAACACACAAGCATTTGGAAATTCAGGAGGGACCTCCAGACTTTGTTACAGCTATTTAATTATTGGGTTATAGATGAGCAAAAGCTTTCAGGTCCTCTTGGTACCTTTCAGAGGTGGCAGCATAACAGTAAACCATTCCCCGATGTCTTAAGGTCCAGTAATTGGTCTGATCACTGCCAGCTCCTAATCAGGAGAGCCAACAGCTTGCCACTGGCTCTCAAGTTGTGCATATTGCCATAGTGACGTACCAGAGACTCTTTTTGCTGTTGCTGTGTTTATTCCTGCAAATGAAAAGACAAATACGAAACAGAGAATTGTAAAATAGTTATAGGAACACTCACAAGAAGTACCTTCATGGTTATTTTGAACTACAAGTCACCTACTTCAAATAAAAAGTAAGACCCTATTGACACTGCTAAGGAGTGAATACTTGATGACAGAGCTTTCTAATGCTGTGCCTGATCTCTGCCTGACCACTCCATACTGACAGTTGGCATATTGAGAGGATGAAAGGAACATTGAAAAGTAAAGGAAAAAAAGGATTTCATAGACCCCGGACTCAAGCCTCTGAACTTTGTCAAATACAACCCCATACACAGCTAGATCTAAATTCTGCACAATGGTTTAGAACCCTTCTTCTCTATGTGGAGAACAGTTTTCTTCCTTCTCCCAAGTTTTCAAATCAAACCCTATAATTCCTTTAATTCTCTTCTCTCTTCAAGAAAAGGATAAAAATAATAACAGTGATGATGATGGTGGCATAATTACTTACTTACATTTTAAAGCACTGACTCACTCCTGTAATGCAGTTAACAGTCTGTAGAGGACACAGAACACCTTTTTGGGGGGGGAAAGAATTTATGGGATTGACGTCCTTGCTTAGGGGACTTCCCAGTACAACTCTCTGTAGAGCTCCCTGTGGAGCAGGGAGAGGCTGGGTGGCAGAGGTGGTGTGTGGTCAGTCTGATCTCCGGCAGTGGGAGCTGCAGCTTTGCCAGGTCCTGACATGGGTGGTTTGGAAATTCTTGCCGTGCTACAAGGACGAGGAGTAGGAGGGACAAAACATGGCTGTGGGTTTGGGGTTATAAGGACTTACAGAGTTTTTATCTGCCATGCAGTGCACTCAGTGACTTTGCAGTTCTGCAATCCTTTTCCCTTCATTAGTCATATCCCTTCGTTGATCCCTCATTAACCTCTTCCCATCATTAGCTACGCTGTTGGCTCTGACCCTGTTTTAGAGTTCAGGCACTAAATAATGACAGGCTTCTCAGCTTGCTTGGCTCTGGGTCATTTCTAACAACATGAAGTGCCTAGAGTAAAAAAGAAAAAGAGAAAACATCTTTCCAAGAAGAACTGTGAAATGGGGAAAGCCTCACAAGAATGGATCATCCTTGGAAAAAATATAGTGTAACATATCCACTGTGCATAACGGGGAGTATGATGGAGGTGGTGCCCTTTCTTGTGCATAGTCCCAAGACAATTATCAAACATGTGGAAAGGAATATTCTGACTATTTTTGATTATGAAATGACAATATGATAATTCTGATTATAAACTACAACCACACTCTCTAAATTCACCCTAGCATTTCTAGGCAAAACCACCCAAATCAGTCTCATTTCTATACAGATTAAATTACACACCCTGGTCACACACCTTCCTCTTTGGGAAGGTTCCCGTGCCAACTGTTCCATCCACGCTGACATCTTACAGTGTCTGGAGTAATGCTGTGGAGAGAGAGAATGAGTTGCCTGTAAATCTTAACAGCTCAGGAGCCAGAGGGCATGCAAGGGCCAGCTAAACCCATTTGATGTTTGGTATTTTTCAGGTCCTGTGAGTTTGGAGGTCTGTGTCAAATTTGGAAAGGTTGTGCCTTGCACTGCTGCAATAAAGGGCACAAACCCAGAGCAATGAAATCCCTTGGGCTAAACCTGGCTTTCCTGGCAGAACCCTTTCCATGCAGCATTGCATGTAAGACAGTGGTCTAATGGATATAAACTTATGTGAGGATTAGTACATCTAAACATGATATTCAGCAAAACTGCAAGCAGAGATACCTTTTATTTCTCAGTAACTAAGCCCTGATGACATGAAACATTAAACAAACCTAATGCTGAAGCACAGAGATACCCATTAAAGGAGGGCTTATATAATCTCAATTTAATTCTTCTTCTAATGACGCGAGTTGAGACATGGAATAACATGAGTGGCTCATGCCAATGTGAAAAATGAGATCTGATCCTCCAAATCCATCTTCGAGGTGGATAGAGGGTCATATTCTTTAGTGCCAGCAGATGGCATCCATACACTTCGGGATCCCTGCTCCACACTTCCCATTGCAGCAACGCAGCATTTTCCTTTCATTGGAGGAGCCCGAGTCCCTCACATGAGAATATCTCCCAAACTGGTAAAGAACTTTGTTTTTATAAGGGTCGGAGTATTTCCTGTACATTGCCCAACCTGATAAGTTACTGGACTGTGAAGATTAGATCTATTACCTCGGAGATTAAAACTGAAGTTAGATCTCACAGAAATTAACTACTACATACAATCTGTCATTTGCAAGACACTTTGATGGAAGTTGGGAAGTTTTCATGCAGCTGCTCTTTCTTATGAACTTTTCAAAGCTATTTCATTATTCTGAGTTCTTTGGATTAAGCAGAGTATAGAGATCATCTAGAAACACAGAGATTTTACAAGCTAAATAATTGCATCATTTATCAAGCATTGCCATGGACATTGTTCTTGGGATGAAAACAGCACAAAGGTGCTTTAGAAGTAGTTCTTCAAGAGAGAATGTGAGACCAGAAAAGATACTATTGTGTTCCTAGTTTTTCAGGATTCACAGAAAACAGTAGGAAATAGCTGAGGTTTGACTGGCCAGCTCATTTCCACTTGCATAGCAATGAATCTCAACAAGAGGAATTAAATACTAAAACAATTTTGACATGACAAGGACTGCTGATAACGTACTAGAAAGCAAAATGATTGATGGGTCTCACAGAAACCAACCAACCAGATTCCAAAGGACAAACTGAGTATTTGAAACACTCGCAAATGTAATACGAGCATATGTTATTTCTGCTCTCTGTGTATCTTCAGAAGAACACAGTAATGAGGGAGACCTAAATTATTCCTAATCTTTTTGGGAGTGAAGATTTCATTAACGAGTTCCAGATTAGACTGAGCACAACTCACAAAGTCAAATGCCAGACTGGAAGAAGAGAAAAGCTGAAGAACTTGCTGAAGATGTGTCTTTGTAAACCCGACGTCACAGTGAAAGCTCTGAGTGGAAAACCTGGGATGGAAAGTGAACAGTGCAATACTTGTGTCCAGAGCTAGATGGCTGCAATGGCACACTAAGAATGTCCAGATTTGCTAACTGATTGTGGATGTACTTTTGTTTGTATTTTGCTTCATGTAAAACAATCTTCTCTGTCTTCGTTTTCTTGACATTCTTATGATGTACAAACTCCATCTACTTTTGTCATCTGTTCCATCTATATAAAGTTAATCAGCTTTAAGATTTGCATCAAGTGGCTTTGAGTAATGACAACTTTAAGTAGAAACTATTTAATTTTTAAGTAAAATGTTCAGCCTATATTTTTTCTACATAGCTGCTTCTTTGACTACAAAGAACAGAGAGAAGTTGAAAAAAAACCCTAAGGTAACTACACATATTTAGAGAAATATCTTTTTTAGAAGAAATTTTCTGGCAGGCAACTCGTTTTTACCATCATTTTATAACCTTGCAGAATATTACCTCTCAGGAACTCTCTTACTACCTTAGGCAGTAAATTGGCACAAAGGAAACTTAACAAAAAGATGAGCAAGTGTTGGTGGGTGTGGAAGGGGGAATACATCTTTGTAGCTTACACAGGCATTTCAGAAATTTTTTGGGGGGAAGGGGAGTGTTCTGTGTTAGTTTAAAAGATTAAAGTTTGCAATCTGCACTAGAGGAGAGTTCTTGCTAAAGTCTGTATACTAAAGCTGGCTGTGAATTGAAGAACTGTTGTAATTAGATTACTGTAAATACAATAAGAAACTCACTCCTGGTGGTCTGGGGAGGAGTGTCATAGGGCACTGGAGAATTGTGTTGGCAGGATTTGGGACAGTTTGACTGAAAGCAGAGAATACAATCTGAAAATCCTTTTAATCTTCCCCCCACCTCCCCAGTTCTTTGGGGATTTGTTTGTCATTAAGTAACAGTCAAAAGATTAAGGAAGTATAAAATGACATTAAAGCTCACAAGTACTTCTATAAAATTATCAGTGCTAGCGTAGTCTTCAGCAGGGTTTGCTTCTGCCAAGAGTGTCTAGAGCCAGGCAAAATGGAAAGAAAAGAGGCAGGCAGGCACAAAAGCAAACGCCACGGACGTGGGCTGCAGTGCCCGTTGTGTGCCTGTGCCGCGAGCGCGGGGCCTTGCGGAGCTGTTGCTATGTGTCTGGGCTCAACAAGCTTAAACTTTGCATGGCCCATGCTAAACTAATTTGAGTCAATTTGTCTACATCATTTCAACAATCGTCCTGTGCGTTTTGAATCGTACATACAACACTGCATGATAAAGGCCCACCGAGCAGATGCCGACTGCTCATTCTGCCGTGGTCTGGCTGTTGCTAGTTCTTCACCATGGTTTCTCCATATCCTAGTGACAATGTTAGTTTTTCCATGTTGAGGTTAAGTCTGTGCCTGGCTAGTTAAGACTTTTCTTTACAGAGGACAGCTCCTATAACAACTGCCAGCTCTAAGCATGACCTTTAAAAATGAAATGAGGGAGTGTTAACTGGGGTTTTTTTCTTTAATCTCCCAGGGGAGTTCAAAGGAATACAAGGAGATTTTGCAAGCAAAGTTATAAGCCTGAACAAGAAAGAGTCACCAATATCAGAAGATGTTATCATAGGAAAGCTGATCTAACCTGCTTACAATTAAATAGTTTCCATGTAATGGTTTTGACTCACTTGTAAACGTGTACTTTGCAAGACAGTTTTATTTTTGAAATTGAAATCAGGCAAGAATAAAGAATTAAAGCAGCTCCAGTCTGTGCCTAGGTAATGCAACAGGACTGATCTGCAGCCAGTGCAAATCAGGATAGCTGCAGAGGGAATTAGCTGCATGATCCCATTTTCTACCAGCTAAGGATTTAGTCTTTGAGAGCATCATGTTTGGAAAACTCCAGAATTTCATGAGTAAAAGAGCAAGAAGGAGCAGTAAAAAATACACCACATTCTCACGTGTCATAAATCCCTACAAGAGGCATTAAAGTCCATGTGTTCTGCAGGGAGACAAAGCCTATAATTAATGTTTTTATTATTCTTGGATTGGCTTGATAGTTTCTCTGCAAACCTCTGCTGAAAAAAAGATTACCTGCTGAGTCTTGCCAGTTTGAGCCCTGGATAACTCCAGGGACAGGGTGGTTATTTTTCTCTCTCTCTTATAAACTATTGAGAGTTTTTTGCTGTACCCACTAAATGTGACGGCCATTTTCCTGTAGCAAACTTTGAGATAATTTTCAGTTTTGACTGTGTTTCCAAAACAACATAGCTCTGCCCAAATTGTCAAAATCTTAATTGGGATTAAACTTTACTGGTTTAAGGGTTTTTTTCCCTTTTTTTGTTTTTCTTTTTTTTCCTTAAGATATGTAGGGTAGCCTCTCTGAGTTAGCCAAAATTTTATTCTGATGAAAAAGAAACGAAGATATATTATCTAAGGGGTCACTTTTTCCCTGTCATGGAAAAATGACAGCAAAAAACCTTTCAGTGAGGTCTGTGTTTTGGGAAATGTTTTAATGCAGAGGCTTTTCCTTTTTTTCAGTGTTTGCTCTCCAGATGATAAAACCAGAGAGATGGGAAACATGGACAGCTCTAAAAAAGACCTCAGCAGCTCTTTTTAAAATGCACATCCTCCAGGCGTGCGCTCATTGCATTCTGATTTGAATTTTAGGGCTCAAAATAAAGTTCAGTACTTTATTCAAATTCAAATGAACTGTGCTATGCTCTGGCAGCCTCTAAGGATGTGGCAGGCCTGTAACACCTCAGAAAGTGGAGGGGGCAGCAGGAGCTTGCAGACTAAATCCTGGCTGTCCCAGGACAAAGATATTCTAAAACCTCTCTTTTCAGGTGAGCTGAGCAGAAAAAAGGTGCACGTGAAGATCTGAGATGTTCCCTCCTGCAGTGCTACAGCTAATAAAGACGCAGCAGAGAGCTGCATGTTAGGAAAGCTGGGTCTGAGTTTGAGCTTCCTGCTGATGGTGGTGCTGCAGGAGTGTTACAGTGTTATGGTAGTTCCTGAATTTTGGGAGGGGGATGGACACACTGGATATAGATGCTGAGCTCCCCTACAAGATCCAATGGAACAAAGGGTCTGCCACTGTCGATAGAGTCAGTCACTCAAATAAAAGCGAGCTGGGAGCAGAAAGGTTTGCCAACAGACTTTGAAAGACAATATCAGGAATAAATCTGAATCTAAACAACATGGGTTTGTAAGATAAATGTGGGAGATGATGAGTGCCTGAATTTAAAAAAGGAGATGGGTACTGCAATAACTGTTGTACACCTCAGCCCTAAGGGCCACCTCTGGCCTGAGCCTTGGCTCCAGTTGTAAATCAGAAATCTGCTTCTGTTTTTTCAGAGGGATTACTGAAGTGAGAAGTGTTAAACCCCGCCCTCTCCTGGGCATAGGTGCCATGACTAGGTACATGACTAGGTACAACTGCTCCCATGGTAGAGCAGTATCTCCCATCCTCATAAGGCCACTTTTGTTCCCACGTGTACAACGCAGTTCAGCACAGGAAGCCTTCACCCAGACCAGTGTTCTTCTAAAACAGATCCTTTTCTTTCAAAGTATTAATAAACAATATGCTTCTCAGTAAGCACTCCCTTTCAGACTACTGATATTCCTGGGGTCAGTAAAACGTTCACGTCAGTATATAGAAAAATCATCTGGACATCCATTTCCTCCAAGAACAACCTGGGCACAATTTTTACCCTCTTTAAAATGCTGTTTCACCCATCTTGGTTTCCCAGACAATCTACAACAGAGAGGAAAGCAAAAGCAGATTCCCATAGGTGGAGTTAGCTATTAATTATCAACCTACAAATTATGCAACATCCATAAAGCTTGTCAAGGGAAAGGTGTCTGGTCTTAGCGCTGTGCTGGGAGCTGCAGGAGCCGACTTGTTCTGTCCCTGACTTACCCCTCCTGACGTGGGAACAGCCACAAATGTCAGGATAGAAAAGACAAAAATTTGCCAGATACTTCTCTGCAATGGAAGAGATCCCCATAGGGAGCCATGGGCTGCCCAAGCTGGTCTCAAACAGTGCTTTGTTCCAGGGGGAGCAGCCCTGTGAGAGTGCCAGGGCAGCACTGGCCTTGCTCTCTGATCTGGGCATCAGCCGCTTCAGCAGGCTGGGAATACAAAATATGACAGGGAACATCCATCCCACGAGCACAGATCTCAGCAGAGAGCCCTCTCTGTTGCCCAGCAAGGCTAACCTTTGTGCTGCTAGTGACTTCAAAGTGCTTCTTTGCCAATGTCACAGCCAGCTTGCTGCAGGCCAGGCTGCCACTCAGAGGTCACAGGGAGACGGGGATATGGGGACAGCCCTAAGCCTCCAAACCACAGCCGACCTTACCCCAGGGCTGATGTTGGAGTCTACAGTGGGGAAGCACTCCTGGCTGAGAGAAGGTATCCATCCTTTTGGCATCTCAGCTGCCCACTGTGTGAAGCAGGGGCAGGAGCCTCCTAGGAGCTCCTGGTGCAGGTCCTCATGGGAGAGGAGGTCCAGTGCCAAAAGAAAATGGACATCAGCCCTTGGACCACAGTGCTTTGGAGGTATTATAGTCACAGGAGCAAGTGGAACTGGTTCTGCCAAAAAATGAAAATGTGATGAGCACCTATGAAAAGGGAATTTGTTTACACAGGATATTGCTCTTCTAAATGGTAATGACTGCTCTGAAACTCTCACAGAATATTGTTTTTGTCATTAGATATGTCCTTACCCTACCTCATACCTTCAGTATGACTCCCCACAATGAGAAGCACTTGTTACGTAAGCAGTACCCCTGTCTCCACAGGCACAGCCTTGAGGAACAGATGCTGCTCTTTGGGGTAAACTGAGTTACCAGAACCTGGTTTTATAGACCAACAATTTAACCTGTTGGTGCCATTCCCTTTTTGTCATACAACGAGCATAAAGCCATGCAGTTTTGCACAATAAGGCTAGAGTGCTAAGATTTTTAGTGCTTCCTAAGGTGCCTGGGCCTGGGCTAAATGTTATACTGCCTTTTATCTGGGGAGAAAAGCACTCCTAACTTTTCCCAGGACTTGCAGAAGAACCTTCTTGCATTGAAAATCCCCAACTAACCAAAGAATCACTTTTGCAGTTACTGGCAGCCACAGCTGAGAAACAAAACAAGATGGGAGACTCCAGCAAAAGCTCTGTGTTTACTGCTGAGGGTGTGAGGCAAGATGGGGGAAGGATGACGGTGATTTGAGGATGTTGAAAGGGAAAGGAACAGTATTTTGTCCCCAAAAGGCCATACCCAGAGGTTTCTATTGGCCACTGCCTTGTCCTGGCCCACAGTTAAAGTCAGTTTATAGTGAAAATGCATTTGTGAAATTTGAAATTCCCCTTGGCTCTCTATGCTCTCTATCTCTTGCTCTCCATGCTAAGTTTTGGCAGGGTGTGATGCTATTCCCAAGTGCTGGCCAGAGCATGCCCAGCACACTGCAGCAAAAGTGTTCTCTGTGCTGCATGCTGAGCGCCAACACTGGTCTTATTTAGACACACAACCCCTCATATCCGAGCTGTGTAAACTGCTTCTAACAGTTCCTTTCCTTTCTTTGTTCAAGCAAACAATGGTCTTTGGAAATGTATTTTAATGCCGCTGAGACAAAATTGTTATTTAATTTACAAATTAATATTTCTCCCTTCCAAATCCCCTTTAGCTCTGCATGTATATTACTTAATAGCTTATCTATATGCCTATCAAATTCTTGCTCCTCTGAAAGAATGCAAGAACTGACCCTTTTTTGTACAGCAGATCAGGAGAGGGAAAGGTAGATATGGCTCCTCTCTTCATTCCCATCTTGCAGAGAAAGGACAGACTTTGGTTTCCTACTGACCTGTTTGCCAGCTTTTTAGGCCACGAGACAGCAAATTAGGAGCTGCTTCTGGGAAGACCTCTGTGATAAAGAATGCAACACATGAAAAACCTGCTAATGGAATCAATTATAAAGATACAACCTAAAGTGTCATTTACCTTAAAAGTTACTCCATTCTGTTTTCTGCTTGGACCTCTCCATGCCATCTTTTGTGGCAGCACCAGCACTGGGGAACTTTGCTTTCCAAAGGGTCAACCCTCCACCCCCACAGCCGAGGTGGGAGCCCAGCCTGCAGTGAGGTGAGCCTGCTCTCACCTGGCTTCCATGGCCTTTGAGTTGGCTCCTGAGGATGAGGGCAGGCAGGAGGGGATGGCTGTGCTGGGCCAGCTGAATAAGCTCTCTGCCTGTCTGGAGGTTATTAGGGAATTAATAGGCTGAATAGAAAGGATGGGCAGCCCAGCTCAGCTGGGTGAGACCTTGTTGCCTTGGGTATGGAGACTGCATGGCTGTGGGAGCTTCTTAGTGATAGGTCAGGACACCTTGCATCTTCCCTGTCTTTACAAGAATTACCTGTGGGGCTGAGGGCAGTGGAAAGCAGCAGCTGAGCTGCTCTGCAGGAGTTTCAGGCCTTGACAGGGTGAAAAGGTGTCTAGGGGGGACCAACGAGCAGCACTGGGGGAGCTGTGGGTACAGACAGCACTTAACCACTGAACTGCAGAGTTTTCCTTATCCTTTCTCTTTCACCTCTCCAGCTTCTCTTCAGTCTCAGGCTAACTCCTGGATTCATTCAGCCCCATTCCTCAGATCTACAGAAAGCATTTTCCAAGGCTTTTGCCATTTTACTTTGCAATTTTAAAAACGGCCTTCTGGATAAATGAAACAATGAAATAATACTAGAGGCCATACAGTAGGACTTACCATGTGAAATTATAAATAAATTGAAAACATTTAACTCTGAGAACAAACACCCCCATCACACACACACACCCTTCACCCTGCAAAAGGCAGCATTAGAAACATTCTTGTATTTAGGTAAAAATGTGAGGCCTAAGCAGTTAAAAGGCAATGTGCTCTAAAGCTTCCCTAATCTATTTTCCTCCAATTCTTTCCACCTCTAAGAAGCTTGTGGAGTTAGTTGTCGATTAACATTCAGGAAGATTGTACTCTGTCTCCAGTTCATTGCTCTCTTGTTGGCTTATTGTTATTCAGAGCCCATTTATTGTAGATGAGCCATTCATTTTCCCCTAATTGGATGGGATTGGATTTCACTTTCATTGTTGGATGCATTGAAAACCCTGGAGGGGCTACAGGGATCAGACCAGGGCTGGGGAGATTTAACTTAGCACAAAGTTTAGGTTGCAGCTGAAAGAAGCGACAATTTTTTAAAAAAGATGTTGTTATTTTTTGCATGCAAATGCCTCGTGGCTAGATTTGCAAGGTCTCCCCTGTGACCCCAAACATCTTATTGCATAACATATTTTTGGAATTTTTATATGGTTCCTCACCAAAGCATTCATGACACGGATTGTTAGGAAGATTTCTGGGCTTCAGAGACCCAGCAAGGGCTTTGCACCAATGTCCCTCCTGTCAGGATCCAACTGGCTGACTCCTTCAAATGTTTGGATTAAATCCTTTCACAGTTCTGGGATCCTGCACTGTAGCATCCTCCCTTGACAATCTGCTCAGATTCCTTTGGGGCAGTACAAGGGTCTGCAAGCAGAAGGTATTTCAGAGCTGCATGCTGCAGTTACTCACACCACAAATTGGTCCTGCAGCTGCTTTGTCCCCATCTAAGGGCAAGCTGAGGGTGGAAAAGCCTGCCTGATGCTGGTCCACAGCCTGGCTTGGTGGCAGAGACACAAATCTGGACCAAATCCCTCTCAGCCATCTCATAACTCACTCTGAAGGGTTGGCAGGAGAGCTAAAAATACACCCGGGCACCCACGTGTGTGTGTGTGTTTCTCAGGTTGCTGTGTGTGGGAACTCCTTTCCCAGCTGGAAACACGGGGTGGCCATGGTCACAGTGTGGGCAAGGGTGGCACAGTCACTCTGGGCTCCTTGGCTGCAGCATCTCACACCTCACCAGGCAGCTCAGGGGTTGCAGCGGGGCAGATCAGCCCCTCCTCGTTCACCTGGGAAACATCTGCTGGGAGCAGGTCTCGGGATCTAACTACCAGAGTTAGAGGCAGTATTAAAATTAAACTCTAGGATTTGATGGAAAAACAGGTTTGTGATCTGCTGCAGGTTGTTCTGGAGTCAGTGTAGAGATGGGAAGCCCTGGAGGATGAGTGATGCCTCCCAAGACAGGTCTCCCAGGTGGGCTGACCTGCTTTCTAGAGCAAAAAAGCCAGGAGATGCCTGCCTTAGGTGCAGCCCTGAGCTCTAGCACATCCCCCAGATGTCCTCTGAGCATCCCTAAACTCACCTCTAAGCCTCATCTGGCAAGGTAAAGCCAGAGGCTGTCTCTGTGGGAGAGAAGGCAGAGGGAGAAGAGAAGGAGCAGGGAGGAAGTAGAGAAAAACTGCTGTGGTGTGTTGGAAGGGTTAACATCTGGCCTCCTGCAGATGTTTGTCTGATGGGGACCCAGGGACTGGCTGAGCTGGGGTATTTGCATGGGAAATTCTGCAGCAAACTGCAAGCATGCACTGGAGCCCTTCCCTTGGAGGGGGACTATTTTGCACCTCTTTTCTTCTAGGGCACAGACTTCCATTAAACGTGGCATTGGTGTATCTCTGACACCCTCACTGTGCTGACAGATGCATTTCAAGCGGGCCAGCAGGTTTAAAACCACCAGAAGGCACACAGGGAAAGCATGGAAGCACACAAGTGCCTCCACACAGTGCTGGTGTTGTTAGAAGGATGAAACAATTACTGAAGAAACTGTTGAAAAAGACCCTCTGTTCCTGCACACAAGACCCAGCAAAACCCATTTCCTACAAATCCGTGCCCAGGTCCTGATATAAGAAGGTACCAGCTTGACCCCAAACACTTTTTCCCATTTTATAAAGGCAAAGGGCACATTTGAACCCTTTCCTCCCCTGTCCCTGCCTCCTCTATTTAAATTTTAGGTGACTTGACTCCTCTGAGAAACCCAAGTGCAGTGGAAGGAGACCAGCAGAGAGCAGCAGAGCCTGGAGGGAAGCAGAGGCACCCACACACCACGTGGGTTGGAAATAAGAGAACACCAGCCCCAAAGGTCAGGCTCTGGCTGAGACACAATGTATTGACAACCTTCACGCCTAAAACTGACAGACCCAGAAATGAGGACAACATCCAAAGGTACCTGAATTTATAAATATATATTAAAAACAAAAGGTAAAGTTTCACCTACTGCTGGCTGAGATTTTTTTGTTTAGAAAGACTATGGGAGACACCGTACCTGAAAGGTTTTAACATGAAAATCTGCATTAGAAGTAACTGCTCCAAAACACAGACATTTTGAGGGTCTCCAGACCCCTCACAGCACATGGAACACCCATGGCACCAGCAGGCAGGGCTGCACACGTTGACCAACCAAAGCAAGTTGACCAACCAAAGAGCTTCAGATGACAGCAAAGCTCACCAGAGCTCAGAGTCTGTCACTTCAATGCCCAATTATGCAATGAAATACTATTTCGAGTATTTTTCAGCTCCATTAGATAAATGAAAGTTTTACATACCTTGTTCCTACAGAGATATTTGGTGATTGTCAGCCTCTGGCTCTTGGTGGCTCTTGGGGTATCCAGGCCCCTATCAAACAGTCTGCAATTGATAATTAAACAAAGCAACTCTGTGAGCTCAACAGCCACTATCCCGGGCTTGTATCTCCCCTGGAAAATTGTGCTGGTCTGCAAAGGAAAAGTTGCCAAAACCATCTGCTCTCACACAGCCTCCTCTCAGCCTTCCCCTGGGCGTGCTGAGCAGCACCATCGTAAATCACTGCCCTGGGTTTTCCAGGCCTCTGCAGGTCCGTGGGTTGTGGGCAGGGAGCTGGCCACAGCCATGGTCTCTGCAGCACTGTACACAGGGATCAGCTCCCTGTGGCCAGTGGCAATTTCACACACGCCCTGTGCAGGGACTATGCAGCCTCTGTGTAACTCGTTGGCTTTGACCAGCACACACCAGCTCTGGGATATCTCCAGCCCCTTCAGGCTGTTTCCCAATCATGGCTATGTGGGACATCGAGTCCCCCAGGGCCACGGGTCTTCCAGAAACCTGTTGGAAGTTTTCCTTTGGAGAATGTTCTCCAACAGCAGCTCCAGGTCAGGTACTGCTGAGTTACTTTACAGCCGTGCTACACGTGCCACACCAACTTTAGCATTACTTCTTCTCATAACATGACCTCTTTGTCCAGCAGGGCTCATGTGTTCCCACCTTCAGACCAGCTGCAGGGGAACCTTTGCCTGTGGAACCACCCCAAACCACACCAGTGGACACATCAGTTGTATCACACACTCAGGGTTCAGGTATTTTTCTTCTCTTTTTCTCAGTTTTTCCCCAGCTGTCAACTGCAAAGCAGCAGTGGGACCCACAGAGTGAGTCACTGTCACAGGCAAGGAGGTTTGCTTCCCTAAGTCCCAGTTGTGGGTAGGGGAATCTCTTAACTCTTCTGTCCTTGGGCACAGCTACCTTCCAGTTTTTCCTCTTGCACATCAGCCATACCAAATTCCATTCCTCTCTGGAGAAAAGCAAAGCCAAACTGTTCATCCCACAAACGCAAAATCACTGGGAGGTATTGACCTCTAATGGTGCAAGAGCTTTACCAAGTGAAATCTAGCAAGGATAGTAAAAATTATGGCCTTTTAAAACTCTTTCAAACAATTACAGAAGGAAATGAGAACTCACTATGCCATTTTAATGTCCTGCTGCTTTAGTAAAAATTTGACATGACTGTTTCATTTCATTTCAGGATTTTTTTCAATTTCTTGATTTTACCTTGTCTTCAGTTACTTATTTTTTCCTTCCTCCCATTTTCACAGAATTTGCAGAGGTTAAAGGGAATACATACACACACACAAAAACTGAGAAACTGAGAAAACAGATAACTCTTTTTTCCATTTGACTACCTTTTCCAGATGTTCTTGAATGGCAACAACACACCAGGAAAAAAAGGCTTTGAATGAAAAATAAATAAAAAAGTGGTGGGAGTAAAGAATGACAGAAGTGGGAAAGTAAAAGAGAAGAGCAGACAGCTCCTCAGAGCAGGACATCCCACCCCAGACCGCATCCCCTCCCACTGCAGAGGCAGAGGCTATTTGCAAGCTCACCAGCTCTCCTGGCCCTGCCTGCTGCCAAGGGTTTATTTTCCAGGAAGCCTCTTTCCAGGCCCAGAACAGGCAGTGGGAGTGCCTGGGCCCTGGTTCTCAGCAGGTCGATACAGCAGCTCTGGTGGCACTGGTGCAGCCAGCCCATACTCTCAGGATACCTCTGGGAAACACAAGCCACACTTACAGAGGCGTTTTGCCTTAGGCTGGGAAAATCTGCCCTCATCTTTCATAATTGTCCAAGAAATGACAATGAACAAATGGCTCCCTGCCACTTGTTATTTTGTTAGGAGCTTGCCTCCATGCAAACCAGCTGCCTTATGACCTGGGGAATGAATACTGCCTGATTCTTGCAGGTTTGCACCCAATATTGCCATTTCCTCACTGCATTAATTCCAGCTGCCCATCCCTGCACCCCTCCCAGCCCTGCTGTTGCTCTCTCCGTGCCTCGGGAGCAGCCCCAAGCCGTCAGTCTCAGTGGCAGGGCAGGAGCCATAGGGACAGCCACCATCACCCCACTGCCCTTGTGTCCCACTCTTACTGCTTTGGTATGAATAATTCCAGCTGCCCTGTTCCCTCCCTGGGCACAAAGCTGCCCGCTCCCCAAAGGCGGCGGTGAGTAAAAGCTGCTGCATCTCCATTAAACTGTACGCGCTCCGCCCGCCGGCCGCAGTGCACTTCAGATAATTCCTTGATGCAATATATTTTCCAGGATAGGCTTTTGTTTTCTTTCTTGGCCGCTCACCCTCTTTCTGTGGTCAGTTTTGCTCATTTCTCTTGTAAGCTGTCTAGAGGCAGAGAAAGGGCTTTCAGTTTTAAGCAGTTTCCTTTTCAGTTCCC
The DNA here is from genome assembly GCF_017639235.1 of Corvus kubaryi. NCBI lineage: Eukaryota > Metazoa > Chordata > Aves > Passeriformes > Corvidae > Corvus > Corvus kubaryi. The sequence goes on along the minus strand of NW_024582061.1, from coordinate 13,011,054 downwards.
CTTTATTGAATTCCAACCTCCATTTTTTTTTTTTTAAGCATAGGGACATCATTTATCTTGGACTTTAAGTTGCAGGGGCCTTCAAGGGGCTTCTTTTTTTCTTTCCCAGCTGCATTTGTTGACACACAGTCAATCTGTTTTTTGCCTTCGTTCCCCCTCTTTCCCCCAGCAGGCCATAAAGTATCGACAGCTGTGCCCTTTATTAGCATAGCCATTTTAAGCACAACAAGGGGGAAGAGACTAAATATATTACAGCCATTACCTCTGTCAAAAAGTGGCAATTTTAAAACATTTTAGCTTTTCACTGGGAAAGCCGGCAGCACAAAAGAAAGTGCTATAATTTTATTGTAAATGCTTTTTAAATATGGGTCACTTGGCCATAATCAATAGAAAGGATGAAAAAGTTCAAAGCTTGAGAACAGTTCAGGCAGATAGCAGATTTTTTTTTTAAAAAAGGCTTGTCTTTAAAATATGCTAATTGGGGCAAAAATACAACAGTGAGAAGCATGCAAAATAAGATCTTGTTCCTGGCGGTTTTGTTTTCTTTACAGCTCTGTTCATGCTTTTCCCATCTACTTATAAGTGTGTTTTACAACTTGGATGGGAATTATTCCTCCCCAACAGGGTGTTATGAACATTTGGGGACTGAGAAAACAGGAGGGAATCCAGACAGTCACTAGTGTCTTCTCAAAAAGGGAAAAAACACTAATAAACTACTGGTTTTTTCGAATGCCTTTGGAAGTGTGATGTGCCACAGCGCTGTGATTTACCAGGCAAGATCACTTCTTGAGCATAAAATAATCCTGAAGCCTGAGAATCCTGGTAGTTTAGCTTCAGGTTTGAATTCTTACACTTGTTGGCTTTTATACAGAAGAAACTTGTATTTTAAGCTTCTAGAATAAGAACTGGGCTTTTTGATTAGACAAGGGACTAAAGCCCACAGTCTGCATCTGTTACAAGCTCTAAAATGTAAAAGAGGGCTAATGGATATCCTGAAGCCTGATGATCTTGGCTGCTTTTCTTTTAATTTCTAATGGGTTTATCAGGCAAAGAGGAAGGGGCAATCTCAGCAGAGTTTATTTTGAATAGCCTTACCTTCCTCTCCATTTGTAACATTCAGAGCGAACTTAAAAGTCTCTTTCTCTTATCTGTCCCTCTCTAGTTACAATTTTTGCTGGAGATTTCACTTTGTTTTTCAAATTTCAGAACGTATGTAAAACTTGGCTTATACCAAGGCAAGATGTTAAACAGGCTCCCATAAGCAAAGCTGCTTTAAAGAACCTGTTTAAGCAGGAAGTCCATGAAATCCTGCACACAGCGTTATACAGTACCTGCCAAGGGGTGTGATGCAGCTTTTGTCTTGGGGTGGCTCCTGGGGGCCTGTATCCCACTGCACTGAGCCGTCTCCAAATCTGCAGGAGAGAGCAAGTGAGCATCCTGCGGTGGGAAGAGTGTGGTCCACAGCAAAGGGGAAAACTGCAAGGAATTCTCACCACCCATCTTTTGGCAACCAATTTAGCAGTTAAATGTAACCAGCTGGTCTCCCCAGGTTCCCTGTGTAGTCGAGGGAGGGAAAGCAAAGCTCCTGCAGAGGGTCATTCAGTGCACCCAAATTAGCCTTACTCTGAATTGTCCTCCCTTTCATCCGTGACTGGAAAAGGAGTTAGAAGAGACTACCAGGGTAATTTAGCCAGCTAAGATGGGTGGTCTGAATAATTCCCTCCCCACCAGCCTCTGAAAGCATGCCTAGGTACCCCACCGAGATTGGCATGCTGTCGGAGGGATCGATTCCCAGGCACGCCAGCAGCTCAGTGATCTGTGCTCCCGCCTGCTCTGGAGAAAGAAAGCTCGAGGAACTTACCTGGTCCTGGTGGACCCTGTAGCTCCCAGCCAGGACAGAGAACTGAGCTGACCCACATGCTGTGAGATGATGCTGTAGGATGGCTTGTGGCAATGAGCAGATTTGGGGTTTGGGGTTTTTTCCCTGCCTCACAGACAGCATCTGCTGTCCTTGAGCCTGGCTAGAGACCGCTGAGGCGGGAGTAGCTGCAGGTCAGCCTGGCCCTCGGAGCTGTCTCATGGCGGAATTGAAAGCGACTCCAGCGTTATGTAGAGAGGAGACAGGGCTGCTCCTACCTCCTTCCCAAGAAATTAGTTTGGTCTCTTCTTGTGGGACTCCCTCCTCCTCCTCACTCATCCAGAGCAAGGAAGAGGGGCTTGCTCTCAAGGAGGACAGCAGGGCACAGCAGGACAGTGCAGCTCCCACGTAAGGGACTGACCTGCAGCAGCCACAGTGTGACCGACCCTCCGAGCCGAGGGCAATAACCTGAGGCTGGCACAGCCTTCCCCGGGGCCGAGCCGCAGGGAAAAGCAGAGGATTAACAGGACTCACCTGCCTTGCTGTGGTGAGAGGAGGAGACCTGAAAAACACTCAGCTTTGCTGCAAGTAGTCAACCACCACCTTTTCCCACACCTCATATCCACCTGGGCCCCCTGCAGCCTCGTGCCTGCCCTGCTTCCCTCAGGCAGCGGGGGAAGGCAGATGGGCTCCCAGGCCAGCCCTGCTCCCTGGCCCAGCTCACCCAGGCTGGCACCACAGCTCAGGAAGGAGTTCCAGCACACCCTCTCAGGCTCCTCTGCCTGCTCTTCCTGCAGTGCTGAGGGAGCTGCTTCCCAGGCACTGCTAGAGGATACATGGAAAAGCCAAAAGTACATCAATTTCCCCCAAAATTCCTGGTCTATAAATATTGCATGACCAGAGTATTTTGGAGAGAACCAGCTTCAGGATGAGCAAAAGCTTTTGCATGGAGAACAAGAAATGTTCCCTGACACTTTCCAGAAGGGCCAGAGTTACTTAGTTACTCATGCAAGTAACTAAGATGTTAATGCAAGAAGGATTTTAATTTGTAGGATTAAATTGCTTTTTTTTTTTTGTCTAAAAGTGAGCCACATCTTTGCACTCCTACTAAATCACTGCTTTTCCATGCTTGACCAGAAAAGAATCTGACCTGGGCAGCTGTTTAACTTGCTGTTCAAAGACCAGCAAAGTCTGGCTCTCTACTGTTTGAACAGTGGAAGAGTCTTTTTACAGCCAGCCTTATTAAAGCACAGGATTTTATTAGCTGTTTTGTGGTAATAAGGTGAAGTACAATGTTGTGGAATGCTCCTTCAGGAGATTTGGGATCTTGTGGGCTTCGGGGTTTACTTTCCTCTTTCAGACTAGGGTGCTTGGCAACCCACTAATGCTACAGCTCTATTGTAATGTTCTCTTCCTTAAAGCCGCCTTTGACAACTGATTTTTCACCCAGGTACAGGAAAGTTACAGTTTGAAGAACTGTAAGAGAAATGTGCTCTTGCCTGGTTGTTTTTTGGTTTTTTTTTTTTTTTTTTTTTTTTTTTTAGCCTTTGCCTATCTTCAGGTACTTTGAAAAACTCAAGATACAGGGTAAAAATTCTACTTTGGCCACACAAACATACAGCAATGTTGTACATTCAAAACATCAAAGCTAATGTGGTTTTCCCCTTTGGCAACCTTCTTTAAAGTTCTGGTAATTTTCTCACAACATTTTTAACAGATTGTAAACGACCCTTTTTCCTAAAAACCACTTTTGGGGCACATGAAGTTTCAATTAGCATTTGGGAATACCTGCCAGGAAGTTTTCATGAACATTTAAACAAATATGTCTGTATTATTTTGCAAAAGAACAAAGTATTCTGACAAATTTCAGCAATTTCCCATCATCTTTTGTTTCATAACTCTAATGGGAAACAAAGAGAAGCAAAGTTTCCAAATCATTGATGAGCTTTAATGAGAACTGTGCTGCTTTGGACTGTTGATGCCAAAGTAAAGACCGAAACACAAGATTTGGATTTGGGACTGACTGTGGAAGACTTTATGGGAATAAAAGGTACGTGTCCCCAAAACCCACAGGATAACACCTTTACAGTCACCACTAGAAAATCTACTGACATTTTACTCAGAAGGGTTCTTTCTCTTGATTACAGTATTTTCTTACTCAAGTGTTTTGGAGGAAAAAGTATGCATTTATATAACTAAATATTGATATTTCATATAATACAGAATAGCTCCTACCCTGTGGGATGAAATCCTGGTAGCAGAGGCAGCAGACCTTTCATTGTTGTCCAGGCTTGGGACTCCCAGGTATTGCAACATTGCAGGTTGGAGCAGATTCCCATGGTCAGTTAGCCAGCCAGGAATGTCCCACACTCACTCAGAGCCAGAGGCAGCCCCTCTCTGCTCTGCTGGAGAACAAAGAGACCCTTTCCCACACTACCCAGTTTGCCAGTTTAAGCAAGACTCAGCTGCCCGAGCCTCCAGTTTTGGAGGTTCAACTTTGAAAATAAATTCAGGAGCAAATCCTAATTTCACACAAAAAATTCCAGGGAGCTCCTTTTTTTAACCACCAAAACCTCCCTTTCCTCCAGACTCCCATCCAAGAGAAATCCTACCCTGTGCACAGTTACTCTGAAAACACCAGCCAGCACAAAAGGAAGCAGAGGCACTGCTGATTTGAGGGACCTTTGTCCCAAGATATTCCCAGATCTCCAGTCAGTGCAGCTAAGGTTGGACCTACGTTACATGGCAAAGCCAAAAAGCCTGCAGCAGCCTTGGAGCAAGAGATGCTCTGGGGCACTGCACTAGTGCAAGTTATTAATTCATCTACATCCACCTGCACTACAGGCAATCCAGTTGTGACAGCCACTCTTGAGCTGAAGGATTCAAGCAGAACCTCCTATGCTCGGTCTTCCCTTTTTTCTTCTTAATTGAAGCAGCATCTCATGTCTGTAGAACCTTCTACAAGCATCTGTTTTCCAAGATAAACTAAACAGAACTATTGATTGCAAATGTTGCTGCCCTGTGGCAAATGACAAGAGGCAGACCACAAGAGCCTTGTGCTCTACTGCTTGTAATGAGGTCCCTGGAGCCATTATTGTTTTATTAATCTCTTTAGCCAGCTAATTGTAGGAGATATTCTACAGCTTGTAAAACAACAATTGAGATTTTGCTCTTTTTCAGGCTCTGGACATAGTGCTCTACAGCAAGAAGCCCCTACAGAAGCTCATGACTGAAACAACTCCTTCTCCAGCCCCACAAAACAGTCCCAGCTGACACCAAGACAGGTCCTCACTAACAGAGCTGGGGAAGTTTTGCTCCTCGGGACGGGATCACAGATTGCAGGTGTAGAGCACACAATACTTGCCTGTGCTGGGCTCAGAGTAGTCAGTGAATGACGTTAAACCCAGAATTACATTTTTGAGACCCAGCTTAGATGCAGCCAAGCACATTTCTTCTCTTGGACAACTGCTCCCTTCCTCTTCTGGAGTCATACAGAATAGCTATGACATATTACATATGTATCAGGAGGGACATTGCTGTGGCTGAGCAGTGTCCTTTGGAAACACTAACTGAACTTCTGAGAGGACAGCAGTGCATTATTTTTTTTCTTTTCAGTTCTTTGGAAGACTAATATAATCTGTAGAAGGTCCTCACATGACCAACCACAGCACAATTTCATACCAAATCCTCCCTTTACAGGGTCTTTGAACAACTTCCTTAGTTCAGAGAACCAGTGTCAAGTCATAAGAAACAAACTGGAGAACCATCACCAACATCTGAAACGTTCCCAGTGACTGGCATGGGTCAGCTTCTGCACAAAATAAGAATTAGAAACTAGGGCATGGATTATTGCGCATGTAATTCATGCTGGGAGAAACACACAGAAAGAAACCAAGCAGGCAAAGAGGAAACAACAGCAGTGCAGCACGCCTAAAACTTTAATCTTTGTTTTTAAAGAGTACAGAATTGAAAGGGACACTTTCTTCTCCTTTTCACCTTCTCATTCTCTATCCCATTGCTTTCTAAGTTCTCTCTGACAGGAAATATTTCTTTGTTGATTAGTTTGACTTCCCTTGAAGTGAGGCATAGCAGTTAATTTCCAAAAGTAGGCCCCAATTTAGTGAAACACTAGCACGTGCACTCCAGTCCTCTCCCATTCATGGCAACATTTAAGTGCAATACTTGAACACCATTTTCAATAAGGATGTTTTTACTTAACCAAAGAGGGGAGGAGGGGGTAGATTCGTGTGGTCTTAACCAGGGAGGGAAGACATACAACATACATCATCTTGTTCCCAATTTAAAGGCAGTTTTAGAAGCAGTCTGTCACTGACACATTGTTAAAATCTTAAGCAGCAGTTTAACTGGAGAAGTTTGTAGCAGAGTAAGAAACCCCAGGGCACTTTAAAAAGGGGAGTTTTGGAATCACTGCTCAATGCCAGCTACAGCAGCCTCACAGGGTCAATCAGCCTTCTAAATCTAAACACCTTCTGCTCCTAATGCCATTAAGTAAACACGCTTCATTAATACAATTATATAAAGAGGAAGACTGGCAAGGCAATACAAAAGATTATCAAGAATGGGAAAACCTACAGAGTTCAGAAAACAGGATTCTGGAAAATGAGAGTGGACTTTTATTTTACACTGTAGGCTTTCACTTTCTATCCCTTTGAAATACGTTTAACTTTAAATTAATAAAGATCATGAACTAATAAATTGATATGTTCTCTAAAGAGACATAATAAAAATTCAGACATTACAGCACAGGACCCATCATTTAAATATGCCAATAATAGAACAGTTAAAGTGATGCTGGCTAATGTGAGGATAAAAGATGTGGCTCTAAGAAGTGTGGATTAGAGGAGAATTGAGAGTGAAGCAGGTGATGCCTTAGTCTGAATCTGAGCTCTCTTGCTTGCTGGTATGGTACTGGCTGACTGCTTCCTCCAAAGGAGCCATTGTCCCATCCGGCCGCACTCCCATTGGCTTTATGAGCTCATCTCTGTGAGAGATTTAAAAAGAGAATCCATATTAGCATGTGCACACATATCAATTCACATGTCTATAGTACAGTCACATACAGTATATGCCTCAGTACATAATGAGCCTCTAAAAGGAAGTTATTTCTGCTAAAGCCCTCTGTTTTGAAGAAAAAGGCACAAAAAACCTTCCCAAATAGGTGGGAGGGGAAGAGCAGGACAGATAAAGACTTCATTCATGTAGGCCAAACCTACTTAGCCAATTAAAGACACCATGAAAAGTCAGTGCTTAATAGGCTCAAAACAAGGAGCAGGTTCACTGTTTTGGACACACAAACTAGCTTTTCTTCTAAGAGTTCTCTGACAGTCAGTTCTTCCTAAAATTTCACCTGCCATTTTGGCTAATATATGCCCAAGCAATTAAAACAATGATTTGATACATATTCATCTTGTTGAAGGAAATAAATCAGTTAAGAGAACAGACTCTGCCTACACCACTACTAGGGGTGTGTTAAGGACTTGCTGATTCATTTTAAAAAAGCTGACTGATTCTAATACTATTGCTTTTGTTTGTGGCAGTTTAATTACAGGATTTACAGCCATTTTAATCTCTTCAAAGCTCCAAAGGCTGCTCAGCAGTTAATCCAATTATATCTACTCCACAAGCTACAGCCTCATCTAAGAGATGATTAATTATTGATTAAGCCAATCAAAAAGTATTAGCAAAGATTTATTTAATCCTTACTTTTTATCACCTCATTTATATGTGGATTATGGCAAAAGCTGTAAGGGCAAAGATAACATTTTGATTTTATGCTGAAAAAAAAAAAAAGAGAAAATACCTCTAAATATTCAGGAATCACCTTAAATAAAGGAGCAGAGGTTTGATGTTAATTTACCCCTTGGTTGAAAGGCAGCCCAGTAAAACTGTCAATTTAACATACATCTACCACCTTCCCAAGCCATGGACAATAAAACTGCATCGCTCAGTGGGGAAGCAAAGGCGCCTCCCAGCTCTCTGCCTGGTCTGCACTACTACCTTGGCTGAAAAAAGGGACAACAATTCCTTGTACACAGCTGGCAATCAATCCAACCTTGAAGCACCCACAGGAACAGCAAGAAAGGCAACATCTGAGTCACAAGGCATGCATATGCCAGACACTGTACAGTCAAGATGCAGTTAAATCAATTCTCCAAGAGAGACCAGGAAGATAAATGCAGCTGTTTGTGCTGATGTGACAATCAGATACTGCGGCGATAAACTCACAAATGCCACACTAGAAACAATTGCTGTGGTTTGGCTGAGCAGGTCTGGTGGGAAGCTGCAGGCCAGGGGACAAGGTTTGCAAGACCAGATCAAAGGGCACAGGCCAGGCTCTCCCTCAGTGTGTGAGGAAGAGCAGGATCTATGTTTAAACAGCCTGGAGAGAGCTTCCCATTACTTAAGGACTGCCAGGGAGTCCTCTCCCTTCTGGCAATGCAATCTATAGTGTGCAGATTCTGTCCAAGTGACAGCACTCGTAGAGAATCTGCTGAAGATGTGTGGAAAAGAGATCAAAAGAATACCTGAAATCAGAATTGAAAGGGCTCAGGACATGAAGACTGCAAATCTGGTGTCCAAAGAGGATCAGAACCCTGCCTGCTGTAGGGGTCCCCCAAAGGCAAACCTGGAGTGCTTTGGAGTTGTGTCTGATAGCAAAGACTTTTCTTTCCACAGAGGAAACACCCTATACATCTACGGTCTTTTTGGCTTTCAAACTTTAAACATCATACAAAACAAGTGTCCTCTAAAATGCAAAAGTATAGCCACAAAGAACAAAATCACCATTGCTTGCCCTTTAAGCTGAAAGCACCCTAGATTTTTGCTTTAAAAACCCCAAAGCATACTCTTAAATTGCAATATTAAATATTGCAGCCAGAAGTCAGGGACTCACATAGTTTTCTAGCCATTTACCATTTATAATTGGTAATAAATGAATTATAATGGTTAATAAAGGAGAAAGAATTTGTTCATGAAAAAGGAAAGAGAAACACAGGAAAACAAGGTCCCAAGGTTCCTTTATGTGGGGACCTCCCTCTCCTCACAACAATTCTCATGTCTTTAAATATTGTCAAGATGTCCCATCTCATCATTTCCCAATTATAAAGGCAAAGCTCTTTCTCTGCGGCTTCCCTTTTCCAGCCTCACTTTCACATCCCACTTTAGCTTTAGGCTTTAACGATGGGAGCCAGGCTGAGCTCACCTTGCATGGAAAAACAAGGATGTTTATCAAATGCCTTTCTGCTCCTGCCTGAGCTTCCTGCTTTGCAAGTCCCTGAGCAGGATGGAAGAGGGCTGGTAGGGGTTTGCTGCTCTCTGCATTAGGAGGCTGAATTCCTCACATCCCTTCTCAGGCAAGTGCTACCCAGTAAAACTGAACTGTGCAAAGACAGAAATATGCTAAGCCACCAAAGGAAGAAGGAGGAGAAGCAGGGAAGTTTTGTTTCTAACCATAATCTAGTCCTAAAATAGTGTTGAGCACGGCATCCTTTTGTCAGTGATGACTTGGCTGCAAGCTCTGAACACCACACAAGCCCACTCCTAGTTTTCAGAGAGGGAAAAGACAGAGGGAGGGAGACAGATGAAAAGGTCTGGGCTGCCCACAAAGCCAGCTTCCTAAGATCAGAGCAACTTTCTGCTAAAAACAGAATTTTGGGTAGGATTGCCAGAGGCACCACTCAGCTAAACTTCAGTACCACCAAGAGCCCCCAGAGCTGCTCCTTACCTGGCAGGAAGGGTCTCAGCCCTGCCAGCCTCAGCAATTTGCCCATTTAGCTCTGGCTGCTTAGAGACCTTAGCTGTGCTTTGACACCCCGGGCGACCAGAGGCCACTGTCCATGGGGAGAGACAAGGTGGGAAGGGAAGTGGCAGGAACTGACAGGCAGAGCCTCAAAGAACAGTTCACTGTCCAGAAACTGGATGTTTATAGCACATCCATAGCACAGAACATCACTGGCCTCAGCCCAGTAGATGGCAGTGGGAATTCTGTATCCATGAAGATCTATATGAGCATACAGTGTGTGTGTATACATGCTTGAATGTCCTTACGTGGCCTTCCACATACTCAGATGCACCTCGCAACAACTCATTTTTCTAATGCAAACAAAGCATTCTATTCAAGTGTACTTAGAAATACACCATAATTAAACAGTTGGTAAAATGCATTCTCTTCTTCCACTTCCAGATCTCCCAAGAGTCCCTTCAAATATATCCATACAAGTTCTGCCTTCCTGCTTGCCATTTAGCTTGATAACGACCCAAAAATCATTGCCTTGTTTGGAAGGGTGACTCTCTCCTGCCCGTTGTCTGTGCTGCAGGGCAGCACTGCCACACAGAATTAATGATGGTGTCTGTAATCAAACAGCCATCATGTAAACACCAGCCTGCCCCTTTGATAAAACAGCTTCTTGGGGACCTATTCACCTCCTTATAATTGAGTGCCACATAATAGTTCCGATCCTTTCAGGGAACATTATTTTGTTCTATGATTAGAAAGGGGAAGAAAAAAAACAAACTCGATGTAGCACTGCCTTCTTCATTGATCCGATGATTAATTTTGTGGTTTTAATGAGTAGGGTACCTTATTTAGACAGGTTCTCTTACTCGTTTTGTTGACTTCTGTTCAATGTACAACAAAACCTGAGCTGTGATAATTGGAGACCATTTTATCAGCAAAAGGATTCTTGCTATTAATACAAGGTTGGCTTGGAAAAAGCATCCTGACATTTTAAATTAGTCAATTAATATACAATTCTACCTACCATTTATAATAGAAAAAATGTTAGCATTTTTTCCAGACATTTTAATTAACACAGAGTATCTCCAATAATCTATTATATAGACAGAATATCACACAACACTGACTTAAGGTGGCTAACTGGATGTTTTGCACAAAAAAATGGAAGGCTGATCCTTGCAGATGTGGGGAGTTTTTCAAAGCTCAGAGATGTGCATCATGTGCAGAGGACACTGATTTACAGTCACCAAACAACTCTCAAAGAACCAGCAAGACACTTACTGAAGACAAAACCAACAGAGTTACATCAGGGCCAAGTTCAGGCATCCCAGATCAGCCTAAGTAACCTGTACATCTCCCAAGAAATGCAGTAATCAAGATTTTTCATGTTCATTTACACTTATCATTTATATATATTTAATTATTTTTAAAAGTAATCTCACCCAGCCAAATTTGAGCAAAATACTAATTTCTACAAAAGTTTTTGTGGAATCCAAGTCTATGTTAAAATACTGGAGCAGGGGAAATAGGTTCACAATAAAATATTCAGCTTTCCTACAGGACTTTGAGTCAAAACTGGGTAATAAATTTTAATTTAGCCATGTTGATGGTTAACTACACCATGAACAGATCCAAACACCAACAATCTAAAATAATAGAAAAGCTTTAGAAATATGACCTGAAATGACCAAAAACATCAATCAGTTTTACATGACCTCAAGAAGTTTCAATTTTTCAGTGCCAATGCTGAAAATAAAAAGAAACCTGAAAAGCAAAAATCCACTGGCATATTATGGAACTAGGGAAAGGATGTCCCTTTGTACTTAGAGCTTCAGTAAACCTTTACAAAGGGTACAGTGTAAACATTCAGCAGCCATTAATGAAAGCTGTAATTTTCCAATGAAGTAGTACTGCTTTGCAGACTTGTTTTCTGAGTTCTGATACTCAGCCAGTCAAAGCCAAATCTGGAGTACCCCAGTGACAGACTGGCCTGATTATCCTCATCAGTCAGGGAGGGAAGCAAGTTTGTCAGTCCTTCAACATTTCTTTTCATACTTTTCTCCAGTAAAAGTGTGGCAACTCTTTAAAGCTTATCTTTCACTACTGGGACAATACCAGTGAACTAAACAAACCTGTTTTGCTGTACATCACACAAGTTTACTCTAAGCTCTTGTTCAGGTTACACAAAGTTATATAAACTCTTTCAAGATGAGAAGAAGTTGTCTGTTCCTGTTCAACTTCCTCCCCTTTATAAGCAAAGCACTGCACCAAACTGAACCTGTTCATGGCACATTTCCCCCCCTATGACGACAACAGAGAGCAGCAGAAGCAGGAAACCCGCCACAAGCACTCTGCCTCAAAGCAAGATTCAAACTCCAGAAACAACCGAAGACTCCAACCAAGCAACCTCTGCTTTGCATCTGTAGGGGGCAAACCAAGGGTACGAAGTGCATTCCATGTACATTTAAGTCTGCAAACTCACAGCACTAAAGGGCTGAAGCTGGAGGCAGTACAAGTGTCCTCTTCCAAAACCATGGAGGGACTCCCACTACTATCAGCATGTTACTAACTCCTTCTTGTATACAAGACTGGCAATTTCCCACATTGTTTAACATCTGCAAGGCCCACAGTTGCACTCAATTACATTCATGAAAAACATCCCACAGCCTCCCTAATCCCAGTCTTACTTTCTTTTTCCTTCCTGCTAGCATTTCCCTCCTCCCCAAATTTTAGTAAAACAAGAAGTGTGGGAAGAACAGTGATATGACTTTATTCATGTTATCACAGCACCTAAAGGGGTCACATCAACAACACTGTCCCACAAGAACCACAATACTAAACAAACAAAAACCCTACCGCAAAGAGTGCCAGCCCTGAAGCAGTGTAAGTGCTACAGAAGAAACTGCAGGTGGATGTAAGGGGCACAGAAAGCCCAAGGTGACAGCAGAGCTGCTGGCCAAGAGGATAAGTGGTGACACAGGGCAGCAGCTGCTCAGTTATTGTCAGCCCATGGCAGGCACTGCAGCAGGTGCCTCCGACCCTCCAAACTGAAAGGGCTCTTGTGCCACAGTAACCATTGGGAGTTTTTGTGTAACTGCTGCAGTGACAGCAACTGACTTGTCCTCAGTCTCAGCTTCTCCACAGTCTCAATCTTTCTTTCAAAATACATTTTAGACCATTTAGTCATTTTATTGTGGTGTCCTTGATGCTGCTCAGCATCTTAATTCTCTAGTTTAACATAGCAATGATTCCATTTTACAGAGCAGTTCAATTAGGATTACATGTGCGTTGCATTTTCTTCTCTTTCCTAAGAAGACTATGACATACTACACTTGCTTTCCATGCAAATAACGTGAAAAAATATCCAATTACTTCATCAACAGTCTCAGATCAGTTGCTCTAAGTTCCTTCCCTGCTTTTGATCCTGCTTGTAATTCAGTTTTTGACAGCTAATGTAAAATCCAGATTCTCCTGTATCTTTTGCTATATTCCCAATCTTTAACAGAGATGTAAAAAATACTGGTTTTGCTGAATTTCTCTCAATAGATCTTGTTCATTGACTATCTATAGACTCTCCCAAAACAAGCACATTTCTAGCTGCTGAGTTTTGCCATGTTTGAAGAATGGATACAGTTACATATTTACCTCTTACAGCTCAGTTCAATAGCAAAGTAGTATTACATAAGTGTTTCTCGAGAATGTAACTTTCTTTGCTTACGAATTAAAAAAAACTACAAGCAATCACTCCAGTATGGATAGAAGTATGAGGAAAGAAAAACCAGCAAATTCTAGGCATACTGAGCCAAAGAGAAAAAAAAAGCTAGAGATAACAGCATAGGTCTATGTTCTTTTGTACATAGAAAGTTATAAACTGAAGATCAATTCTCTGTATCAATACTGTAATACTATGTAATGTATGTAACAGATGTATGACACAATGTATGTGTCAGACTAAGTACCCATTTCTTTCATGGCATTATCTTCATCACATAACATAAATTACAAGGGCTGATTTATAATCCAGTTCACACTTAGCCTAATAAATCCACAGTAAGTCTTAACAGTAAATTCCCTTTTAATTGCTCCATTATACAATTTATTGTTTCTGCAAACAACTATTTTCACACTATATTTGTTCTTCGTATAAGCAGCAGACATAAGTAGTTACAATGAGATGCTGCTCATTAACCTGGGGAAAATAAGCCTGCTTGCCTTGGGCCTGCATTGTGTCCCATACTTCAAAAGAAGAAATTCTCTCCATTACCATCAGCCTATCTACTCAGGAGGCAAGTCCCTCACCACCAGATCTTCCCAGTTCTGTCCAATCTCTCCAAAAGAGGTTTCCTCTGAAGTCCTGCAACATACCGCTCTTTTCTTTGAAGTGCTAAACATTTTCCTCTGTAATTAAAGTGGTCCTAATTCTGCAAAGAAGTTGATTCTAGCACTATTTTGAAGCACTACACCTTAGTAAAGAGCCAGGACACAAGCTGCCTCTCAAAAGCAACTATAATATAATACCTGGAAAGTTTATCAAACATGTTGACAAGCTTCATAGCTTCATATTCTTTTTGTTCTTCTGTCATTTCATCCATAGGATTGGGCATTGGTTCTTCTAAGTGACCAGTGATAAGGTTAATGCTGCAGGTGAAAAAACAACAGTTTACTGCAGGAATAGGTACATTTTCTGTCTTCTTAATAGCAGGAAAGAGGAAGAACTCACAGAAACCATCAGGACTAAAACTGTCTGAACTGCACATGAAAGGTTCTGTTATAAATAGCCAAGGTTCATATTTATACTGTATTTTCTCATGAATCGTGACTGTATCTTCTTGTTGATTCACTGCATTAATGTCTTGTCAGTACTCAGAAATGCACAGCCTGGTAGTTCTTGTTGTTGGATCCATAGAGGAGCAGTTTGAAACCAGGGGAATAATGATGGTAACAATGACAATGTCATTAGTACTAATGACATAAATAAGGAACTGAAGGACAGATACATGTCTGAAACTAATTCTGTACAGGCACAATTTAAAAAATACAGACAGGTTCCAGTTAATTTTCCATTAAATTAGTTAACTGTTGGCCTTCCACAATGATGATTTTTTGCTCAGACCAGATTAAGTTACTTTGAGAATTTACAAAGCCAGCTTTATTTTCACTGTTAATATAAGTGAACAGTGATACAGAAAAGGTAACAAAAGAAATGAAGTAGTTTTAAAGAAAACTGTCAGGGCACATTATCCTTTCAAATATTTTAATCACAAACATTTAACAGCAATACAGAAAATCAACTGACAGTTGTCTTGAATCTTTCATTTAAGTGTTAGCTTTTAGCTAAATAGATGTTATAGTTTTACTTGTATGCATATAACTGAATGTCAGGCTTTTGAAAGAAGAGCAGAGAGAAAACAGCAAGAAAAAAAATCCTGAAGTGCAGAAATAAAAAGAAATCTCCTGGCTTAGAGTTAATTTCTTAGCATAAAAGCAATGTAATTCCTCTAATTCTCATCCATTTAATCCTGTCCTTCATTCATGTACCTTAATAAGAATCCTTCAATAAACCACAAGCTCCCCTTATACACCTAACCACATCTGTGTAATTCAAGGCAAACAGAGTAAAACAGAAAAATAATGTTAACACTTCAGATCTCCACTATCAACAATTTCAGAACATCCTTAAAACAGCACCAAATCTTAGATATAACATGACAAACTAAAACCTCTAACACCCAATCAATAACAATTAATAAAGATCAACAGAGCTTCTATGTGGTCACTGAATCCTTCCAACAAGTATATTGGATTCCTTATGCATGACTTCTATAGATGTTATTTTGCTCCTTCCATATTACATATGCAACCTACTTGATTCTTTAGAAAAATTTCAGTACCAGGCAATCTGAAACTCGATCAAAACTGAAACTAGACCTACTGGCTTGTTCCTTTTTAACAAAGTTCTGGTGAAAACCCTTAGCCATATCTGACACCATTACTTTCTCCATTACAGAGATATACACCAAAAACAACAGTTAGCAGCTTGGCAACTTCATGTGAGTTCCTCAAAAATCTGGGACAAAACCCATCCTTGCTAAGTTTGTTACTATATTTATTTTTCTATCGTATTCTTAAAAATCTCTTTCCACTCTTGAATTTTAAGTAGTTATTCAGACTGATGTTAAATCATTCTCACAGCAATTTTTTTTCCCGCTGCGACCATATATGACTACGTGATGGCCACCATTAGAGGCTGGTTTCTCAATAATTAGACCATGAAATCAGCAGAAGACAAGAGTTAATAAAAGCATGTATCATTCCAAGACTGGCCTCTCTGAAAAAGGTAAAAAACCAAAACAATTATGTCAAAAGAATCCAAAACACAACAGGATATGTGGAATTGAAAACAATACTATACTTTGGCTTTGCAGATTTGTATTCTTCTGTGTCTGTATCTTCATCATCTGAGTACCAATGATCTCCTCTTCCTCCTGCTAGCAGGCCCCTGGCTGCCAGCAATCCTGCTGCGTTACCATAGCCTGTGTATTTCAACAAGCTATCAACTGCAAAGAGGATAGAGAAAATTATTCAGCTGTAATCACCGACAAAACAAACCCACCAGAGTGCTACGAGAATTGAGAGTTATAGCAAGAGGCAAATATACCAATAACAGCAAGACCTTATACAAAAGGGAGAAGAAAAAGTCATTTTTACCTCTCTCTTTACAAAGAACAAAAAGAAACTCTGCTGCAATTTGCTTTACTCCAAGGTCAACGTGTGTCATAAGGCGCACGAGTTTGTTCCTCACTGTTGTGCCAACTTCAGGACGGTTTGAGACATCTCTTAATGGAGGCAGTACCTGGCAGCACAAAAGAGAGGGAAGAATAGCATAAAATGCATGGAAATATCTACCCAATACTTGCAAAAACAAATGTAGTCAACAGAATTAAAAAATACTCTGTCTTTCCAAAAAAAAGGCAATAATCAGACAACTATGCCTACATCCATTAGTAGTGTCTCTTGCTTCTTAATATATTTTAAGTTTTCTGGTCTGTCATTTTGGGCACAAAAGTACTCAGTTTCAAATGCAGACTTTAAAAATCCAATTATTAGGAGTTTATGAGCACAAATGGGTGTCCCAAAAGTGTTGGTCAACAGGCAGCCATAACTTCATGTTCTCTGTTTCTTCTGTTTTGCTCATGTATCTGGTAAAAGTATTAGAAATACCAGCTTAACAAAACTTACACGCTTAAAATGCTGTGTAGTTTATATAGAACAATGATATGCTCATAATGGAAAAGCAGGAAAATATACTGCAAGTTCTACTACAAGTTTCTACTACTCTATTTGAAAAATGGGCTCTACATATAGAGGAAATGCATACTTCAACCAGAAAACACAAAAGCTCAAGCGAAATTTCAGAAATATTTTGGAGAAATCACTATTTAACATTTCCTCAAACACACTATTTTTCATGAGAGGTCATTAATATTGTTAACTTCAACCTTCAAGAAAGGCAGGAGATGCATGAACGATGGCTTTTTTGGCAAACTAACTTCTGCCTCCTTGTGTGGATGCCTTCAGACTCAAAATCTATGTAAATATTTCGCATTCACAGGATATATGATATGATCTGCAAACAAATATGAGCCATAATATGAAATACCTAATGATCTGAAGACTCTAATAAGAATTATGGATCTTCAATATTTTACTAGGGAATAAAACAAAGCATGTCACTAATTGTCATAAGAAATTGCAGGTCCTTTGTCTTTCTTCTAGGTGTCTAACATGAAGTGCCATGTCCTGTGTAAAATTACAGCACAATTACTACTGAAATTGGACTCACTGGGAACTGATCCTTACATGAATGCTACAGTATTGACTACTTTGGATAAAACAGACCCTGTCTTTTTCAAGCTAAGTATTCAAACAATTAGCAAACACATTTTACTTTGTCCCTGCTTACTCCCCCCAATGGGGATAGTACCATGACTGCCATTTCCCAGTGTGTTGTAAGAATGAATTAATGTTTTTAGAGTACTCTAATACTAATACAGTGATGAGTGCCATAGGACAGTCCATGAGGAAATCAATCATCCTGTCTTCAGATCACAATTTGAATAGCACACAATAAATAAAGCCCAAGGCCAGCACTTAACAATGAGGGTAATTCAAAATATCAAATATCCAGTCATGCAGTTAGCAACATCCATCCATTCTCTGCACTATATGAGGCAGTGGTCCTGTGGCAGGAGTCAGCATGCAATTGTATCCTGACATCGAGATGCCGAGATGTCGTAAAAACATGCAGACAACTTCATTTTCTAGCTTCTGAACACTTGGCTCTGCAACTTTTTTTTTTTTAACAGATCAGCAAAGTATCCTAAAAATGAACTGCTGTGAATGAAGACAAAATCAACAAGAATGACTTCCCTAAATTCCTCAAAACCACTTTTCTGATATAGATGAAAGAGGCAGAAAATATATGCTCTTTTTCATTTTAAACTCCATTTATGAATTCAAGCACAGCTTTGATCTGGGAGCAGCATCTAGGATGCAACTCAAAAGTCACTGCAGCTTAGGAGAAAGACAGCAGAAACTGCAGCTTAGGAGAAAGACAGCAGAAACTAGAGGAGCAATTTCTTTCTCTTGCTCATCTTTTAACTTCTCTCCACTTGACCTCGAAACAGAAAAGCCCACACTCAACCACCAAGCTACACAGATCCTTTGGGTCTTTAACCATGGCACAAAAATCTTCTTCCCTGTAAAAAGCCATACTGTCAATACTGTAATAAAGAGCTCTTTTAAGAGACAACATGAT
Organism: Corvus kubaryi; assembly: GCF_017639235.1. Classification (NCBI taxonomy): domain Eukaryota; kingdom Metazoa; phylum Chordata; class Aves; order Passeriformes; family Corvidae; genus Corvus; species Corvus kubaryi. The sequence continues at coordinate 12,992,622 of NW_024582061.1, read as the reverse complement.
GAAGTGTGCCTCTGTCCAGGGACAGTTTTACTCTGACAGGATAGCTGATCCACACTGGTACACAAGTCTTAATCCCAACAAGTCCTTCCTGCTGAGGTAAAACTAAACCTCAAGCAGAACCCGTAAAAACACCTGCATTCTCACTGGCCACCACACAGCTCTGCAGAGTTTAATTAACTGCACTGAAATGTTTTTTACATGCTGGGTGTCAGGGAACAGACCTTACTGAGTTTTTTACCCGTCTCATACGATTATGGTGACTCACATAAACACAGCTTTACAATATCCCTGATGTTATCATTTAACAGCTCTACACAATGTATCATGGAACTCATGATTTACATGACTGAAAAATTATTTCTGTAGCACTGTTCTGCACTGATGTACAAACCTCAAAGTTCATCATTAGCTTCATATTCAGATTTTGATGAATATTTTACTTACCTGAGCTTTGATAAACTTCCTGATATTCCTGTGAGTTCGGCAGCATTCAGTTAATAAACTGAGAACTGGAGTCAGGCCTTCTCTATAGCTGCTTCCCTAAAATAAAACCAAATACAAATAAAACATTTTAAGACTAAACCTTTCCTTTACAAATTCTATGAACACTTCAGTGAAGTTCTATATGACAGCCAAAATATGGACTTTACATAAACAAAGAGCCAATGTTCACCCTCAGACACACATAAGCAAATAGCTTCAGATATTCACAGGAATTTTTTTATTTTGAGGTGCTTCACAATCTAGAAGGAAGGACATCCATATTCGTGCTAAGTACTGGCTGAAAGGTTTATACAAAGCTTGATATATGTGCGCTTTTTGCTTTAGTGGAAGAGGCCCCTTTTGTGAAAAATCCCTGCAGTCCATACCTTGTCTATTCTCTTCTCCATGAAATCCAGTAAAATCTGAATAGCTCCCATATTCATACCATTGTATTTTATATCTGTTTCCTCTTGGGACGACGGATTAATAAGAACATCCAAGCAAGAAACAGGCACATTGCTTAAGAGGTTGATTGCATTGCTGAAACAGATTTTAAAAATTCATTATTCATTTGGAAAAAAGAATTAAAACCAGAGTACAACTCACCATAAACTGCTTGTACAACTGCAATCAAAGAGAGACCCTACAACTCAAACAATACTTTATTTTTTCCTCTCTGGGTTTTAAAGAAGGTGGCCTGCATTATCGCCTGAGTGCTGGCTCTTGGAACAAACAAGGAAAAAGAAAGACAAAAAGCTCCAAAAGCAGGAGTGCAGTATTACTTCCAGCCCCCACAGTGTCCCATCCCATGGATAAGGCACAGTTTCCAGCAGCAAGCTACGGCAGCTGGTCCTGCAGGACAGCAGGGGGAACTCTCACATTGATTTGCAGCGGTCAGAGTTTTTTCCCTCCTTGAAACACAAAAAATTTTACCACTCATCCACATTACCAACATTAATGTGACAAAATACAATATAGACAACATTTCCTCCTGCTGTAACAGGGGGGCATGGTAGCCTTTTTTTTTAGGTGCCCTGAAATATCTTCACTTTTATTTAGCTTGCAGCATACATGAAATACAGGAGGCTTTTGACACATTAAAAAAAGACTCGGGTTTATTTACCAAGCACCACCCTTCAGTAACTGGCAGTGTTCTCATTCTACAACACACAAAGAGGAGCATTTCCAAAGAGCTATTAAGTGATTTCAATTAGACCACAGGGTCCCTCCCTCCTCTTTAATGGAGTAAGGTGGGACTTACTTTGCAAGGGTGTCTCTTGTGGGGTACACATCCCTTGAGTTTGCTATCTACCCTGTTCTCACTGTACAGACTTGGGCTTGTACTGTTCCTGAGTACTGGGACAAATTAGGCAGATGCTGCAAAAATTAGAATGCTGTCATTATTTACTTGCTGATGTCCAACTAAACTTATAAATGGATGTATTTAGAAACAGTACAAAACTATTCAGGTTTACCCATGCAGACCTCAAAGCTATCAATGAACCAATGAGCACTGATGTTTCAAGGACTAATGAAGTGTTCCAAGAATGGAGAAAACTTTTCAAACAACTTCATTTACGACTTTTAATAATATCTACTTAGAAGCTGCCCTCTGTTTCTAAGTTAGTAATACAATTCTAACAAAGAATTAGCAAAAGAGAAAGCAAATCATGGCCATCAGACCATAACAGGATTTCTAACAAATGTGCTGGTTCTGGTTTGATCAGACTGGGTGGCTGTTCCACACTGTGCCATCTCCCTTTTGCTCTTTCAGTAATTGAAATTCAGACAACTATTACTTTTGGGAATGCTTGTTCTCTTTGTTTTGTTTCTAATTCCTGTTCAAGATATGTCTTTTATATCACGGAAGTTATTCCTCTCCAATAATTCCGGAATAGTCAGAAACAAAACAGATTGAAATTCAACAAATATTTGGTGGCTTCGGGCCTTTCATCAAAAGTTCTCTTTTTACCAGTTTCTTATTAAACAACCAAGTTCCCAAACACCTACAAAATTAATTTTCTGGATCACTGTGTCTGAGCTATTCTTTTCAATAAATTAAGGCCGGCTTTCTGATCTTTGTCACTCCACTGACAGTTTTATTTGTGGCAGAGGAGTGTATGAAATTCTCCAGCTACCAGGAAGTCAGTGACTATGCACAGATATGCACAATAGTGTTTGCATTCCTACTCCAGGGGGTAGAAATACTGCGTATATTACTCTCCCCTTTTCGGCTTCCTAGAGATCATTAATCACTGGGACATGACATCCACCCACTCATGCTCCCAGCCCCCTCCTGATATGCAAATTCAGAAGCAAAGGCCTATTTAGAGCCAGTGAATGCCTTGATTAAAACCTTGTTAGTGGGCAAAAATGGCACTCACTCTAATACGTGGTACTTTAAGCTGTTCATATTCAAACATTAAGTAATGATGCAACAGAACCACAATGACATTACAGGGTACTAAAGTAGTTAAGATACTTTTATGGCTAACTTCTGCTTTTTTATTAGAAATAGTCACACTGACAATCAGCACATCACGGCTCAGGGCATGTATCCAACATTCAGTGTTCCCTTAAAATAAATCCTCAACTTACAGATTCAAGCACAGGCATACGAACGATGTGCTTTAATGGGCTGCCCAAACCTTTCACTGAAGCATCTTAGGTTCCACAGATTTACAGACTTAGGGAAGTGCAAGTGATCAGCAATCCTAAGAAATATATTTATATCTCCCTGATGCTTCTTAAAGTTTATTCTGCATTCACCACTGTTGGTATTTTATTTTATTTTTAATACAGTTTTCCTAATTGCCTTGCTGATAGGCTCCAGGTGGAAAGCAGAGCTGGAAGTTGTGCTCTGCTCTCTGACTCACACCTCATCTCTGGCAATAAAGATTGCGTGGTCAGAGTCCAGCATAGCCCAAATGATGACACAGCCTCTCTTTCTTAGCTACACACCGCTAACAACAGTTCACTCATCTGTTAGTGAAGCTCCTATCAGGAATTAAGTTCTGCTTGTCCAAATACATCAGCAGACTGGAGTGGGGTCCTCTGATGCAGCCCCAGTTCCTTTGAGGATTTGCAGGGCATTACTTCTGAGTATAGCTTCTCTATTCCAGAGTTGCCTTATGATGAACAATCTTGGTGGAAAAGCCTATTCAATTATTCAGCTTTTACTGCATCCTTGTAGCATTCAGAAACAAAACTCAGGTTCAGCATTTTTGCTGAAATATTTGAATTGCAGCAGTCAAATCCTGCACGGTGCTCTTGTAGCACGTAAATCAAGATCAAATACCACATGCAATGATGCATTCTTTACTCTTCAGCTAACTTAACCAGCTACAGTTTGCTGAGGGACAAAGTTGTTTTCTCAGCATAGCAGAAAGACTGATGCAGTGCTACACTGAGTCTGCTGGAGAAGGGGGAACAATGGAAGTGACTCAAGGCAGTGATGTGTGTCCTCATTCCTTTCCTACTTCCCCCTCTCAGAATTATGGAGAGCCTTTGCTTTGACTTGGTGTCTCCATAAGGCCCACATGGGCAGCACTGCTACAAAAAATCTCCCTTGTGACTGAAAAAGCAAGGACAGAAATCACACCAACACTACATCTTCACAGCTGCCTACTTCTTTACGTAAAGGCCTTTCTGGATCTCATCTGCAAGTGTTTGCAAAAGCTAAAACCAAAAGGACCTGCATAATTTCCATCCCTTTGCAATGGCACAAGATAATTAAATTTTACAGGGCAGTATACTTAACAGAGTGATCAGACTAGTCAGATTTCTGGACAAGGAAACAGATCTTGGGAAGAGCATCAGCTGTATAATAATTCTTGTAACTCTCTCTTGTAATTGTTGATTGTATCCAAAACTGTTAAATTCTCCCAGCAGTAGGGATTTTATTCCTGCCAGTCCCTCCCTTAAAGGAAGCTGAGAGCACAAAGCACCCACAACAAGCAGCAGCAAAGAGAAAACACTAACTGCCCTTTACGACTCAGCACTAACTTCAGTCATGGCAACTACTGCAGCAGTATCCTAAATTATTCCAAACTAGTCTGCACCAGCTGAGAAGGGCTCTGATGTAGGATTTTAGTGCTCACCTTCTAAGACTATTGATCTCTAAGAGCTTTCCAAGATTTTAGTCAAGGTCATTTAACACTTTCAAGATTGCTGGGTGGGAAAAGCTGTATCTTTCTTCCTAGAGACTGGTTCCTTTTGAAGACCTTCAAAAGACCCTACAGTTAGACATACAGATACTTCTGAAGAAGAAAATGGCAACATTTCATTGCTGACAGAAGCTACTGTACTGCCAGGCCCAGTGAACAGCTGACCTACTTGGTAAAAGAAGGGTGTCATGGAGAAAGAACAATAACACTAAACAAAGAACCACCACCTCACCACAAATAATTTGAATTTTGACTGAATTACTGGCTGCCAATACTAACAGTTGGGTGCAGGACTGAGGAAAACAAACAAACCACACACCTAAAACTGTGTGATTCACTCATCTTTGAAAAAAAAACTATTACCAAGGAAAAAGTATTTGTACTTCCAATAAAGCAGCCTAGAACTACTGGGATAAAATATCAACTTGTTACTTCCACCCCAATCCATCAGAATTGCAAAACTTACATATAGAAATCTCAAAATGCAGTGTTCCCATCAGCTTCTGCGCAAAACAACAGAAGTTGTATTCCACTTCAATTTGAACTACACTTAGAATTTCCATATGTATTTTCATCCTCAGATACACACGCATGAACATAAAAAGAAAATTTTAAAAAGGTGAGCTTCATTATCAGTGATAGAAAATAACAATCCTGCCAGCCACCTTCTCTCTGGAAAACTGGACATGTTTAAACAATATTTGAGGAAAACAGCTTTCATCAAAAAAAGATTACCAATGTTAACTCCAAGTTAGTAGTTTTCATTGTTTCTCAGATTTCCACTTTAGATTCTAGGCAAAGTAATTTCTATTCAGGAAAACCAACCAAACAAAAACCTTTTAACATAGATTGGTTCTGCAGTTCTACCAACCTGTGCAACTCTTCAGTTTTTTCTTCAGTAGGGCCCGTGGTTAATAAGCAGTGTCGAAGGATGGCAGCCATGTAACGAAATTGATGAGATTCATTCTATATAAATATAAATTATGAAGATATTTTTTCATTTTGAAGATTGCAAGTGAGGGTTTCAGGTCACTAGAATAATAAAAATTAAAGATGGAAAATACCTATTAGATCATAACATCCATCCCTATCAATAAAAGGACTGTACCTTAGTGTTCACTGAATGCTTAATGCTACGTAACTCCATAAGCTGACTTTGAACTAGGCCTTGTAAAACTCACTGGGGAGGTTTTTCCAGTTAAATCAGCCTTCATTACTAGAAAACCCAGTTACAAGTGTTCGCTCAATTCCATACCACTGTTCCTAACATACTGCTCTCTTCCTTCTTATATTTACACCAGGCCACCTCTTCATCCATTTAAACTATGTATGTTCTTAATTTAATTTGTCTTCTCCTCATTTAGGCCTTTTCCTGCCACGTTTCATTCCCTCCACCCAGTCTGTCTCTTTTTCTAACTCCCTTGCTTCTGCTCCCTTGATACCATTCCTGCATTCCAGTAACTTCTCAGCAACCTTATCTGCCCTGCTTTGTCCTCTCTCCAAGCAATGCCAGTCTCCCACCAGACAGCAGCCACACAAAACTACACCAGTAACTGCAACCATTTAACTGTGTACCATTGTCCTCATCCTTTTTCAACAGCTCCTCTTGGCATCCATCTATATGTTCTGGAGTGCCTGACCTGGCACAAAGCACCCAATGCATCTTTTGTAGCATCAGCATCCAAATCTGCCACCTGGACCACCTGCAGCTCTTGTCTGGCTTTGCTACCTTGAAACCATCTCCAGGCATTAAATATTGGTGTTTCAAATGGTTCTCTCCACATTAGGGTGGGTCTTGTTTAGCTTTCTACCCACATTCCCAACATCTGTGCTCTCCTTTTATTTTCCATGTGTTCTCCTGTTTGGAATCTCTTCAAATTCTGCATGTTCAGCCCACTTCATTAACATGCCTTCCACTCTTCTTCCAGACCATTAAAATTGCCACTGAAATATTCACTAAATAGAATGTCACCTAACATATCTGGCTAACAGCCACTAAAAAGTTCTTTAACTTAAAGGTTTTCTGCTTTTAGGAATTTCTAGCAAAGAGTTACTATCTAAACTCTATCTCAAAACACAAAATAAGCTTCTCCTGCCCTGAGATGTCTTAAACTCTCATTAAAAAAAAAAAAAAAAAAAAGGCAAGCTGCAGGCACGCTTGGGATATTAAGGAGGAAAAGATTTCTAGGACAAACCCTCCCTCGTTCCACAGACAGCAGCCACACAAAACCCCAGCAGATAAAGGCACAACCATGTGCCATCTCCTGCCTGCCTTCCTGCAGTGAGCTGGGCTTTACATCTCTCCAGATTCAGTATTTTGTAAGAGCAAACCAACTTCCAGCTGTCAAGAGCTTACCTCTCAAGAGGTGAACATGTAATACAGTTTCTTTTTCCAACTTTCCATATAACTGTGTTACATGCGTTTTTACCTCCAAAACAATCACTTGTCTATACAAAGAACTTTGACAAAGTTAAAGATACTTTTAATAAGGGTCGAAGTTGGGACTATACACAGAAGAAAGAAAGCTCACTTTCTTTGTATTTCCTTAACTCAAATATTAGCTTCTCTCATCCCTCCGTCACTTAATCTTAAATTTCAGGATTTCTTATTCACCATATCCTTGAGACATTAAAGCAAAGAATAAACTTCAGACTTTTCTCAAGTTTTACATTCCTTAAAGTTATAATTAATGTCTTATTTGCTGTTTAGTCCAATGCACTAAAGAGAACAATTATTTGCGAGTTTTAACTACTGTAGAATTTTGATCGGCTTTATATGCTGCATATTTACAATGCGCAGTGACAAGTAAACAACACTGTTCTAGAGACTATGATGTGGACTAAAAAGAAAGGTTCCCTACATAATTCTCCTGCTGTAGCACAGACTCTGTTTATTCAGCAAAGTTATCCTGGTAATTTCTGTTTATAAATTAAAGGATGCAACACATAGGAAGCACAGTTATCTAAGGAAAAAAAAGATCTGATGTAATAATGAAAACAAACCAAGATAAACCTTATTCATAAGACATAACAATGAAACTGTATTTGGTTCTTGTACTTGATCTCATCTTAAAAGATAATGTTTAAGTCCAAAGCTGGTGTTGGGAGAATGGGCCAAAGATATTAAAAACAGTACCACTCTTTCATCAGTTATTTGTTAAAAATGAGAGTTGATGTACTTATCATAAAACAGACAAAACCTAGGGAGTCCTGTCAGCTCTATCTAATACCCTATTGCCATGGTCCACAACCTCCAGAGATGCAGCCCTCTGGTACACTTAGATTAAGAAGGTTTTCCTAGCTAGCTAATTATTAGTGAACAACATTTATTTTCTTTTGGAAATCTAAGACTTTAATGAAATAGTATTTTTTGCATTTTTGTATTCAAAAACATACAGTTTTAACTTGCATTAGGCAAGCCAAGCTGTTCTCCCACTACACAGAAAATGCATGGATAAAATTTTTTGCCCAAGTAGTAACAGGAACAATAAGTGCCTCTTGTCTATCTACCTGCTGGTTCTTGCAGGCTAAACAAAATCAATTGAAAAAAGCACTTCAGCTAAGCCTTACCTTACTGTGGACATTCCAACTGTCAAGTGTTACATTAAATAGAGCCTTTAGTGCCTCAATGGCACAATCTGTCTCTTGCAAAGATAGAGGAGGCCTGTCACGATCTTCTGCTGCTTTATATTCTTCTGTCCATCTTACACTCAGGGAACTCTCCAAAGCCTGAGTCAAAACTTGCACCCCTTGTAGTTCCTGACGCAACTGTGCCCTAATATCTGTGTGCAGAAGTGACAAGAGGAAGAGCAGCCGCAAATCAAAGCATTTAATGTCATCAACCAGCTGCTGGTCCTTACATTTCTGCAGAAGGTTGCAGAGCATCGCTGCAAGATTCAGTTCCAAACTGAGCTTCTGTGCAACTGAACTATTAAAAATTATGTTACAGAGGCATTTTAAGGCTTCTACTATCACAGGAAATTCAGATACTCTCTCCAAAGGATCTTCCACAGTGTCCAGCTTTGCTAGCTTCATAAGGATCTGCATGTTCCTCTTTGTGGTTACAGGCACTAAAACCTTCTTGTCCCTGGAGAGAATCCGGAGGGCCTCCAGGCAGGCAACTTGACATGAAGTTTTTGTGTCTTTTTCAAGGATGTTCAGAATTCCCTCACACAGTTTCTAGGCAAACACAACAAAGAAAAAGGGAACAGTTTTAGTGTCAAAATATTGGTGGCAATAAGAAACTACTTTGCTAAGCTTCCATATAACTTTTGAGGTTTTATCTGACTTGAGAAACTAGGTATTCCATATTAGCTCTTCAAAATATGAACTGTTACATAAGGCCTCCAGAGAGCACCAAAAGCGGTTTTCCTCATGGATACAACCCAAATACATCAACATCTGCAAAAGCATTAAGCCAAAATGGCAGCTGTTACCCACCACTGCCAGTTACAGTATCAGGACTAAAAACTCCAGAAGAGTAACAGAGCTAGAGAGAAGTGAAAGGTTTTAAAAATACATAAAAGTACAACAGTCCCACCTACAACACCTGCAGAATTTTAAGTTCAGGTTGTTTCAGTCAGGAGGCTGGGGGAAAAAGAAACCAAAATAAGTGCTACTTAACATACAAGGATTAGTACTCCATGTTTGTGTGGCCACTTCAACCTAATTGACACACTTCTGCCATTTCAAGTAAGACTCTTAGAAATATCACCTCTGACAGATACATAATGCAGTTTTACTTGAAGACAGACTATAGCAGTTTTACCAAGCCAGCAAAACTGCTGCTTTATCAACACAGATTGCTCCTGATGTCAATATAGTTCACGGATTCTTTATACCAACAGGACTGCAAGGGTAAACAATCATATAAATGCAGCATGAGAAAATACAACACTCCAGTAATCTGCAGATCAGAACTGTAACATCTGAATTACAGAAGTATTGCCTTTTATAAGACAGAAATGCACAATCAATCAAAAGGGGAAAAAGGCCAGAAGGGACTGCTTGATGTGAGAGGACTCCAATGGGTTTTTATGCCTTAAGCTCAAGACAACACTACTCCTCGTGGGTACTAGCATCAGAAGTATAGTCACAAAGAAGTTCCCAATACAATATAAACTGGACTGTACCTCCCAGGACAGTTCCTCCATGCTTCCACCTCCCCAGCTTGGTGTCTTGACCATCAACATTAATAAACTACCAAAGGAGCCAGAGCAGCAACTGGGTTGAATAGCACTAGCGCAGAAGTCTGCTTAGGACCCGAAATTCATATTGTGATCTCAGGCAGTCTGTGTCAAGAAAGTGATTACAAAAAGCATAGGAATACTAGTAAAGTATAAAGTAGTTCTTGAGGAATGGACTCTGGAATTCCACTTTTCACCATCACCACCACAATGAAAAGGTGGGGAGCACAGAAGCCCATGACCCTGGCACAAAGCTCAAAACAAAGGTTCCACTTGGGACATCTAAGCCAATATTATTACTGTGATGACTTAGAATTAAAGCCAAAATTAAAAAAAAAAAAAAAAAAACCAACAACAAACATTAAGTCTAAAGCACATCTAGAACAGACACTCCAGAAGAATAAGGGAGAAAACACCACAAGATTTCAACTTGTTTTCTTTTAACTTCAACAATGTTAAAAGAAAATCTGTAAACAAAGTCAAACAGCAGGAACTCACAATATGATTTCCAGTATGCTTGTCCTGGGGTTAAGCCCACCCAAAACCACCATCCAGACAACCAAGATCTTGGCTGCATCTCCACACCCCTGACTAGACTAATTCAGTAAGAGTTTGAAAACAAGGAATGAGCTCCTCCTCTTACTATCACACAGGCAACATAAGAAATTTTTATCAGAGTATCAGAGACACCACAACACTACAGACCCCACATGTGACCACCTGTACAGGCATATAGGTCCTTACTGTGGCTGGAAAAACATACTCAAGTACAGAGTTCTCAGAGTTCCTCACCATTAACCTAATGCTGCTCACACAGATCTGCACAACTCCCTGACTTAAGCATGGTATGCTAGACCTGCACTAAATATTTCTGAAGGTGGCATCTTTGAAGTGTTCCTAAAAATGCCTAGGAAACAAAAAATGACCAGTTTAGATCCACAGTCAAATTACCAAGTCACAGCCCGACTTCTTACAAGAGTTCACTTCCTATTGCTAAGAGAGTCTTCCATACAATTAACTCTGTTTTGCAAGCTGACGTGTGGAGTCTGTTTGGTTTTGAGGAATAACACAGAAGTGAATGGACAGTTCACAGCACTTCAGAAAAATGCCAGTTTGTGTTTAAGCATTTCCAGCTAGAAGTTACTGTCTTCCTTGTTGGTATCAGCTGCCACAAGACAGCCTGTAACAATTAATCCAAATTCTGAACACCCGTTTGATTACAAAGATACCAAGCCTCTCAAATTCTGCATGATTTTTTAATTCTTTTTTCTATAAGTTACCCACCTGCTGCTATGGAAGTGTCACTGCAAAATGTCAGAAGCACTGCAGGAGGGATCCCAAAGGGCACCAACCTCCTGCTGACTTGCTATGAGAGGTGAAAGTCTAACCTTCCCTCCATACAGTAAAAGACAAGTAATTTAATTAAAAAATACAAAATCATCTCCTGGCTTCAAATCTTAGTGAAACACAGCACCCAGAGAGTTTTAACTCTGAACAGTTGTACTAGAGAGAGATATTAAATAGAACTTTTTTTTTTTTTTTTTTTGAGATTTAGCAACCTGCTTACAGCTTAACTTCTGACAAAGTTCTCTGGAGTTAGAGCCAGTGAGCCATTCAGAGTGATTTTAGAGGAATCAGCAATCAGTTAGGATATCTGTGACAGTGAACCACCGCTGGCTGATCCCAAGAGCCATCAGCAGTTCAGGAAAAGCTACAGTATCTGATTATAATTGCAGAGCTATCCATGGAAAATTCTGAAGATGCACCCTACTAGGAAATTGCCTTGGAGACAACTAAAACCAAATGCCATACAGCACATTTTCTGTTTTGGCCTTGATGGTACAAGGGAAACAATACACAGAGTGAAGAGAAACAGGAAGAGATGTGACCACAAAAGCATTATTATGCTTTTAATTTTCTTTAGGTGGTGCTCTTTCTACCACCCTGTAGGCCATTAGCATGGCATAAACTAAAGGGCACAGATTTCATTTATATGGTTGGAAATGAAAGCAAGTGAAAATTCAGACAGGAAGGTACCTCCCCCTTCCACAACACGGATGATAATTGTTCTAGTTTCAGTTGCTTTGTTGCTACCCTTTAAGTCACTGCAAGATTTTCACATTTCTTTGTTTGGGGTTCTGTCCTTCTGACATCCAGATAACATTTTGACTTTCATCAACCATGCTACAGCAAGAATTGTTTTTTATATACTTGTTCACAGACTCAAGGCAGTTTCTAGTTTTAACTTTTTTTATTGTAAAATCCATTCATTTCTCTGAAATTCAAGATTTTTCAGCTTTTGTGCTAATAGTAAGATTAACACAGAACAGTACACACCATTACTTTTGTCTATGCTGTAGTGTTAAATTTTGTGTTAAAACAGGAATGCCACAAAAACCCATTTGTCATCTTGTTTTGACAAATAAGCTATTAACCTATTTTGGTTCTTTATCCTGACAGCATAAAGTCTTGATGCTAAGAAGCAACACAGCCCAGTAGAAAAAGACCTCTCCTGACATACAAGAGACCTATGTTTTCTCCCTTGCTCATCCACAGACCTGCTGTGTGGCTTTGGGCCAATATAATTTCTTTACTTCCATTATCTTCCACCATCTTTGTTCACAGGCGGATTAGACTGGGGGGAGGGGAGAGGACAGGAAGGAAAGGAAAGGGGAGTACAACTCTTTAGTTTCTGTGCTTAAGTTTCTATTAGGTTTCAGAGCTAAGCATCCAAGACATTGAGGAAGGAAGCCCAAGGATATTCGAAATATTAGTTAAAGCTCCCCCTGGAAGCCAAGACAACATTTATAGAACATGTATCATCAAGTGTGCTGAATAACGGACAATTAGATAATCTCCCCTGAGAAGGCCACGACAAATTTTTGCCTAGTCTTTGTGGACAGATGTGGGTGGGGAGGGAAGGTGGATACTTGTATTCCTTGAGGATTCAGCCCGCTTCACTCGAGCACTGCTTTGTTGAGCCCGCACTGACAGCAGGAGGTTGGCTGTTTGGCAGGAGCCTGCCAGCTCTGACATGGCACAGCTCCAAGTCAAAGGTTTGAACATGTTAGAGCACGACAGTTCTGCAGGTGAGGTGAGGAGCACACTGAGCAATCCCTGTTGTCAGAACTGGTGGATTAAACACCTGCTTCACAGTCACAGAAAGGTGAAGTCCTGGGCAGCTGCACTCACAGCAGCCCTCCTTGCTCACCTTACTGGACAGGGAGAGGGAGAACGCTTTTACCCTCTGTAATCCTGTGGTGAAAGAAGGGTGTTAAAAGGAGAGATTGGTTTCACTGGCTTGTCATGAACCTTAAGAGGTTTCAGTAAAAGCTGAAAAATGCTGGATGGGAATGGGCAGGACCAGAGGGAATTAGAACAAACGCTCAGTATTAATGAAGGATACTTAGCACTTTTTTCCTCTTACAGACTGGTACTCCCTTAAGGGGTTTTGGTGAAGTCAGAACAATAACAACAGCAACTAATACTAAGCTACCACACAGTGTGCCCACAGGAGAACCTGAGCCCATTATTTTTACAGGACACTCACTAACAGACTTTAAAAGCTTGCCACAAATTTACTGGGAGGAAAAAAACTGTGCCTTGGTGGCTGCAGGAACCTTCAGACCTCCCTGAAGCATCACAGTGTCAAAAGCACTATCTAAGAATGAGGTTCTAAGATTTAGAGCATGACAGCATCTTGCTCCATCAACATACTTCATTCCTCCCATCCTTCCAGAGTTAAGGTACGGTACTGTCCACAGACTTAGAGAATCTCCCTACATCATGAATTTAATTTGTAGAGAAAGCCCCATGATACATTTGATATGATTTACCACCAGCTATTTCAACACCTTGAAAACACCCTGCAATGCAAGGGGAAAAGACTGTTTTGGCGATTTTCTTCCCACAGAATTTTAGATCCATCATGTTCAAATTGAACCTGGACAATAACTCAAGGACACTGGTCTCAAATTCTGAAGATTTCTATCAGAGATCCAGCACAGTAAGCTGGACCTGATACAGGAGAAATCAGATGTTGCAAGTACTACAAATGGTGAAGCAGACAAAAAGGTATGGAGCTGAAGAGGAAACAGCTCAATCATTTCAGGTAAGAATACGGCTTGTAAGTCATATTCTTACATTTGGCTGCTGCTTCCCCTTTTTCCCCTTCCTCTCACAAACTCAGTGCCTCCATGCAATTTAAAAAGCCTTACTTGCCATCTTGGACAGATTTACTTTGTCTGTTATATCACAGCAAACAGCACTGTAGCAACTTCCAGCTGTGGAATGCTGTGGCCAAGCAGGCAGTCAGTGCTGACAGACATTTCCAGGGCACAGACAGTACTGTAATTTTCTTACCATTTGAAGTCTGTAAACAGCACAAATGTGTTGCTATTTCAGAAGCAGTATTTGGCCCTGACATAGTATAAATAATGGAGAGCAAAGCTATTAAATAAGGATCAAGTGGTCCAAAAAACCCTTTCCTTTTTGTATTAGGACATGTGAGCTTGAGCTGAAGCACCTGCTGTGCCACAGAGAGGGAGACACTATGCCTGACAACTCTCTCCAAGGTGACTGCCTGGTCAAGTTTAACAGATACTAATTCTCTGGAGTGGATTCCAGAACAGACCTAAAGAACCAACTGTTTGTCTCAACCATGCCACAGTGCTGTGAAGTGTTGCAGTTCTGAAGACTCAACTTTTTCCAGCAAAACACCATCAACAACTTCTTGATTGCTTGAGACAAATATTTTAGATTTCTAAGAGATCGTTATGCTCCTCAGACACAACCCCGCTGCCACAATTTCAGCTGCTTTTTCAGAACACATTTACTTCTGGTTGGCAATTTCTATACTGTTTACACCCAGAAACTGAAAACAGGCTTCCAGAAATTCATATTTTTTATTGGTATATAACAAGTTAAGAAGGATTGGCACTGACTTGATGTGCCTGGTATCTGAAGGGATCTTACAGTACGACACAGATTTCCATCTGATTTATATCCATAACACTCATGACAGATAGGACAATGCAGACACATACACCATTAAACAAACAACCAGGACAAGTACAAGGACAGCTCACATTACAATCTTGTGTTTTTATCACCCCGTGATGTATTACAGTCCTGTGGCTATGTCCAGACAAACAAGCATTACCTCTCTTCCTGCCTTCTAGAGGACACAATCTACTTTCCTCCTGGAATTCAGTACCACAAACCCACTGCTGATTTATTTAGGCCATAGCCTAAAGCATCATGCTTTGATAGCCATAGATCACTGCAGAACAATTTACTCTGTTCAGTTTACCCAGCTTCTAGTCAAGCCATAGTTTTGCCCTTTCTACCTTTTGTATTTTCAGCATGTCCCTGGTGTGTATGGGTTGTTAAAAAAAAAAAAAAAAAAAACACCCTAAAAAAACCAAACCCAACCATCCACAGGGAAAAAAAAAATCCTTATACTGTATACCTTACGAACACCCCTCCAAACTCATTGTCTTTATTTGGCTTTTGCCAGTCTGGCTTCTGCTCTCTTCTCCTTTCCTATGTTCTGTAGCTGGCAATCAATATCTCAGACTAGACATTTGCTCATTTGCAGTGTAAAAAGGGATGGTAGGGACAGTGAGGGAACAGAGGCAAGAACACCAAATTGGGATCCCAGCTGAGCTCTTCTGCAGATCAGAAGGGACACACACAGCCCATCACCACATCACTGAGATCACTGAGTGCCAGTTTCGAGTAAAGCCACAGATAAAGCAAAGCTAAGAGGTCTCTGGGTCCTCTGTGTTATAAGGAATTGCAACTGAAGATTACAGTACAAACAACTGATGGGTTTGCAAATGCAAAAGACTGCCAGACTTATCATCCCACACATTTCTACCACAAAAAGCCCCTTAAAATATTTAGATTTTGCATAAAATCATGAAATGAAACGATGTGCACCCTATTTTAGACAAGCTATCCTTGGTAGGAACCTTGCAATTCTGATTTCAAGCTCTGAGTTTATTTCAGAAACAGCAGAAACATACAGCCTCATTCACTAATGAACATTTTCTGAATAAATATGCAAATCAGCCCCAAAGCTAATTACACAACGGAAAGGAAGGGGCTTGTTATTACATATTACACCCTAAAAATAATAGGAAAAAATAAAACCAATCCATGTCCTAGCTTTAAATGCAAGGCTGTGGATGGATCCCAAGGGATGTGTTAAGCCCTGACACACCTGTACAGCTCAATACACATTTCCCATCTTTGACACCTGACATGCACGTACCACATCTCACTGATTACAGCCACCTTTGGAATAATAGGCTTCTGCAACCCTGTCTTCCTTACATCTTAATAGCTTTCTTCTGTACATATCCCTTCATCTTAATCTCTAGTATTCTTTAAGCATCTCACATAGACAAGAAATACATCTGTCCTACTGCTACCTGCTGAGAAGAGAGAAAATTGAAAAATCTATTGCAAAATTTTATCTCAGTAGATATTGAAGAGTATCTTTACCCTTATTCCTCCACCTCATCTCAAATCTGTACCCAGCAAAGTAATTTATGGGCTTTTCTGTAACTACTTTCATTCAAGAGTGGGGGCTTTGCTAGGGGAATTTCTCTTTCAGAAAAAAAAGGGAATTGGTAGTTGTCACGTCTCTTGGACTGAAGAAGCAAAAATTAAAATATAACTTTATACTCATTGCTTGCACCATTTCACAATGGCAGCTAAGTTAAGAGACTGCCTTTACTCTTCTATACTTCTACATTGAGATATGCAGTTCAACAGCCTATTTTACTCACCTTTCTTTTGTCTTCATCTGCAGGATCGAATCTGAAAGTAGCCCGATTCTGTAAGTAAAAACAAGAGTTTGTGTTTGTTACATGCACAGCAGCTGATGAAGAGGCAATACCTGCAAAACTATTAAAAACTTCAGGAGCCTTGCTAAACCAAGCCTCAGATAATGAGGCTACAACCACATCACCCTTTTCCCATCCTCCCCAACAGCAAAAGCTTCAGTAAGTGACTCCAATGAAGAGTTTCACATCTACTAATGGTGCAGAGCAAGCTTTTATCTGTGGGATGTGAGTCAACCACCTCACATATAGCACTTGACAGGGTGAAAAATGAGAGAGATCGCCTTGTGTTTTACACATATCTCATTGCTCAGGTTCTTCCCCAAGCAGATCTTGCTGATCAGCTTTTGACTGCTCTGACTGTCCCAAACCAGAACCACCACAGCATCACCTTGCCCAGAAAACAAGTAGTACAAATCAAGTAAGCCTTGCTACAAGAACTACCAGTTTCTGTGATCTGGCAATTTCCAAAACACCTTACCAAGGTATTTGTTTCTCTGGTAGAAGATAGACATGGTCTAACAACAAGTCCTTATTTTTTATTAAACACTTCAAATAGCAGTTGGGTCTAGTTCTATGTTAGTATCCTGAAGAATGCTATTAGTGGAATATTACTTATATGGCAAAAGTTATTATGACAGTCAAAGAAAACAGCACTAATACCAGACAGTTCTCCTAACATTTTAATACTTCCAGTCTAAATAAATGATCAAGAATGATGAACAGCTTCCAAAAAAAAAAAAAATTTCTATTCTACTCAATTTCTACTCAATTCTCTCTCAATTTCTACTTCTAATATGCAACTTACTACATCATGGAAGCGACTGGAAAACGAAAGTGACTTTCCAGAGCACATTCATGGGCCTCCTACCTTTCATGACCCAAACTCACGATTACACAGAAAGGCCTTGGACATCTACCCAACCACCAAAGGTTACCAACATCAGTTAGAGCTTTTAGGATGGCAGGAAAGTCATTCCCTTCTTCTCTCAATGGTGGGCAAATAATTCCCATCCTCTGTCTTACAGGGCTCCCGACTGGACCACAGGAGATCAGCAACATGCCAATCAAGAGCAGGTGAGCATTAAATGATGAGCAATTAACCAAGGGAATGCAAACTTTACGTTTGCACATGAACATTTTTGCAAATTTACAGAAGCGCTGTAGTGAGAGCAAGAAGCCTAAGCACTAGAGGAGATCTGGAATAATCACTGCAAATTGGACAGCACAGAGAAGCACCAACAGATCTATTCATTTCTCTCATTATAGTTATTCTACAGCCACCTGCACCTTGGAACTACACTTGATCCATACTTTTTTTTTTTTTTTTCAATTAAAGCATATGTAATTTGTTATTTGGAAAAAAGCTAAGGAAACCTAAAGCCCTGGAACCTGGAGTACTCTGCTCAGTCTCTGCTGGCCCACAAAGCGTCAGTAACAAAGTGTACAGAAAAGAGATGCAGGAAATATGATTAAAAAGTTCTAGGAAGAAACACAGTAAAGCAATGGCATATTGAGACAGTACTAAGAGCTCCCCATCCCACTCCAAAAGAGGTATTTAGCTACACATTTAACTCTAATACTTCACTCAAATACTTGAAATGTCAGAATAGACGCTGCACAAGCTCTCACTGTGTCCTTGAGAATTCAACTCAAGCCTAAATAATTCATCTGGGAAAGCTGCTGAGCAGGCATAAAATCCAGTACAGCAAAATTAAGAAATTATGCTTGTGCATGGCTTTTTGACAGAACACATTTAACACAGGGTCATTTTGAAGAGTAAGGACAGAGATAAAAGGTTCCTTCAATCAGAATCCTTCCTCTGTACCTCCCAGGTCAGCAAGTTAAAACAGATGTGTCTCACGAACTCCTGATCTACCAATCCTTCAGAGAAAGTGCCCTGTAGCTCCATCAGTCTCTACCTTTGAATTCCACATGGACAAAGGCAGCCTATGTCAAGGCTGTTGCCCAAGCTTCTACAAGCTCCAGTTTGAGTGAAGAAATCAACTCCTGCCATTGTTAGATGTAAAACATAGTGCACTTAAGACAGCAAATTTCAGGACACCTCTTGGAGGCTGAAGAATACCCACATCACATCCACATTCATTTGGCTTCACCCCTAATAACAAAGCTATGAAACTTTAATTAAAAATCTGAATGCTCTTTCCCATAAGAGATTCCTAAATTTCAGTCAACAGTTAGTTCAACATGACTGCACTTAAATTACATGCAAAGCCAAACTCTGAGTCAGTACCAGCTTTACAGACCTGTGTATCAGTCACACAAGCATCTACACAAAGGGCAGACACCTGATGGGTTGAGACATAATCTTTGAAAATGGACTATACTGCTCTACTAAAATCTAGGTGGATAAAAAATACAAAAATCCACCCAATATCTATTCTCACTCTGATTTTCACTTTCCTGCATTAGCAGGAAACCCCCTCACTTCTTGACTGAGCATACACATATCAGGCTGCAGCAGCAGTAGACCCTTACTACTTTTTCATACCTGCCAGCATTAAAAGCTAAACTTGCTCTACGCTATCTTCCCTTTTCGTTTTGCTTGGCCAGAAACACGGAAAAATGAAGTGAGGTTTGTCAGCCCATTTCACACACCCCCCCTGTCCCTGCACGCTGTGCACGGCCACACAAGCGATGGCAAGGCCTCTCTATTGCCGGTGACAAAGGGCTGCCCACAAAGGGCAGCACCTCAGGCAGGTGGGCAGGTACCCAAGAGACTTCAGTGTTATTCTGTCCAGCCCCTGCCCAGTGGCACACGTAGGTTAAAGGACTTATGAGGCAAATGTACGCTATCAAATAGCTCCTTTTACAGCCCGATCGCCGATAACCCACACTGCCCACTGGACGCGTAGAACGCAAGACCGAAGGTGCCGGGGGCCGAGCCTAGCAATGGGCTTTGTGCTCCCTTGGGAGCCTGCTTTCCTCTAGGCACTGCCCTGGCTCTCCGCCCCGGCAGTGCACCGGTGCCCTGCACGGCCTGCGGGCGGGGAGCGCACGGGAAGGGCCGGGAGGCTGCGCCGGGCAGGGGCCGTGGCGGGCAGGGGCATAGCGGTGAAGCGGTGAGCGCTGGGGACCCGCCGCAGAGCCGAGCCCAGGGAGCAGCGGGACTCTGCCGGCGGCGCTGCCGATGTCGGGAGGGGCGAGGCGGCGACACCGCCGGGGGAGCGGCGCAGAGGGGAGGGGGATGGGACCCGTTACCTCCTCGTTGTACCGCGCCAGGACGCGCTCCACCGCCTCGGCGCCGCCGCCGCGCCCCTCCACAGCCTCCAGCACCGCGCCCAACTCGGGGCCCGGCTCCGCGCCCGGCTCCATGCCCGACCGCCCCGCTCCGCCCCACCCGGCGCCGCCGACAGCGGCCGCCCCGCCCGCGCGCCCCGCGCCCCCTGACGCGCCCCACGCTCCCCGCGGAAGCCGCCCGAACCGGCAGGCACCGTCCGCGCGCCATTGGCTGGAGGGGCCGGCGGCGCCCACCCCCGAGCCCTCCTATTGGCTGCCGTCCCGCCGGCCGGCCGTTGCGGAGAGAGGACTACATCTCCCAGCATGCCGAACGGCGCGGCGCGCGGCGGGGCGAGCGGGGCTTTGTTGCCCTGGGGCACGATGGGTGCTGCAGTCCGCGCCCACAGCCCCGAGGGCTCCCGCCGAGAGAAGCGGCGGCAGCGCGTTCTCCGGACGCTCAGCGGCACAGGGCACTGCCCGGGGCGTCCCTCCCTCCTCCTTGGGCTTGTCCGATCGTGTGCTCTCTGCGACCTGCCCTGTCCACCCCGTGTCTGTCGCTAGGCGAAAGGCTGCCAAAACCAGGGCTGGCCGCTTTTTCTGGAGCTTTTAGGTCATTAGGCTCCCGCGGCGGGCGAAGCCTGTGTGTGTTCCCTGAAGCGGGGCTTCGCTACAGCGTGTGGCGGCAAAACCAACCGCCTTTTTCCCAGGTATAACCCACCAAACAATGGTGGTACACGAAAATTCTGCGTTTTGTTCAGGAAGTGGCAGGAGGGGAAGGTGGGCTGCATCGGCAGAGCCGGGCATAGGCGAACCATGTCTCTATAAAGGTTTTGCAAGACCGTGGGTTTAAACTACACAGAGCAGATACACAGTATTTTCATACTCAAGGCGCCCTCTAATCGAAATTCATTGCCCAGATAGCAGAAAATGATATATTGAAGTTAATAAAAAAAACATGTTCATACGGAGCTGTGGCCGGTCTCTCCTTGAAATATGTATTCCTACAATTCAGGAGGTACTCCGCGAGAAAGAGAAACCTTTAATCTCACAAATGACCGGCTCCATAGCGGGCAACGCCAGGGAGGTTGCACCTGCAGAGGGACGGGGCGCTGAGGTGCTCAGATGTGACGGTGCCTGCCTGCAGTGTTTAATATGCAGACCCAAACAAGAACCTGAGTTTCCTCCCTAGGCGTTTCTTGCCACAAGAACTGAAATATAAAACCAGAACAGCACAGTCACTGGACTGCAAGGAGTAACAAAGTCCAGCCATCCAGTGTGCAGCCATTTCTTCTGAGTCAGATCCATGTGTAAACTAATGCAGCTTTGGAGAAAAACCCAATGAAAAGAGTCTTTTGCTTGTTAGATTTACAACTCTATAATAACATATAAGCCTGCTTAGGTTTACTTCACAGCACAGCAAAACACTCATTTTACTTGCACATAGCCAATTAATTAATTTTTTTTAAATTACAAAACCTGAAAAATAAAGATTACGAAACTGTTACTGCCTTTTAAAGGCACATTGTTATTCATCATCAGTGCATTTTAGTTTCCACTTTATGTAGCATATGAAGGATTAGGATTTCAGTGAAAGAGAGGGACAGAATAAATTGCATCCTCTACCAAAGAACTGCCAGACCTTTTCAGATGGGTGCATACCATGAGCCCTTCCCATGTTAGTCAGCTTTATCTAAACCTTCCAAAGCAATGTCTGCCCCTGAATTTCATGGGTTTCAGGGTCAGTCACAACAGAATTGTGGGGATGGGGAGGTCAGAGGCCATTTTTGTCAAAGGGTAGTGACCTTAGCAGCAAGAGGTAGCCTGACAAAAAGAGGATTCATGCTACTGAATGGAGTTCTCACTGCTCTTCCCCCGCTGAGCCTTTTTTCTACCTGGTAATGAAAAATCTTGAAGGATTGTAATGGATTTTTGTACGCATACATACAGATATATTTGTGTGTGTGTAGATCTATTTAAAAATACTAAATGTGTTATGTCAGTTATGCTGTAATGTATGAAACTAGTTTCTATTCTACTCCATATATTATATATAATTTGTTATACATTTTAGCCTATGAAAAAGATGACATTTTTATAAAAATGTGTATTTGTTGTTAGAAAAAACAGAATGTAAACAAGAAATTTTTAAAAAAAGGAAAAGGAAAAGAGAAAAAAAAAGAAAAAAGAGAGTAAAGAGAGGAAAGTGAAAGAAGAAAATAGGAAAATAGAAGAGAAACTGAAATTGAGATTGAATATTTCAGAATATGGTATAGAAGCTTCTTCAGCAATGTTTGCATAGTCACGTATTTACTTTATATGCACATAAATGCATGGCTAGACAAGAAACCCCAACTTTTAGTTTCCATGGTCAAGGGAAAGGATTAATTAACAGGCTGCAGACTTTGACTGAGGAGGTTTGGCATTTTGTATTGGGATGATTCAAGATATTCTTGCCCCTCACCAGACATTCTGCCCAGAGGTTATGATGCTCTCCTGAGCTGCTGCACTCCCCGGCCTGGTGCACACCCTGTGACCTGAAAGCTCCCATGCTTTGTGCTGCTGTGGTGGGTTCTGAGCTGCAGTGGCCCAGGACGAGTCCTGCTTTCCCTCGCAGCACTTCTCATGCAGCTGGTGATGGTGGCCTATGTTTCACCAATCTATATACTGCTTCCCATGAGCGTCTACTTTAAATTTCAAAGCCCTCGTCAGGAAGCAGTTCAAAAGTAGTTGGCAGTGCACATTCAGATTCCTGAGGCATCAACACAAGTTTCTAAATTAATTAAAAAAAAAAAGGAAAAGAGCAACTGTGGAAGGTTGAAAAAGACTTTCCAAGCTCTGTCTGACTGATGATGTTCTTGGCTCTTTTTTATGAGCAGCTTTGTGGTGCTGCTGTTGGTCAGAATTCTCTCTCCCAGGACGTTGCGGTTCTCCACCCAGAAAGGTTTTAATATTTCTGGGTCTCACACTGTGTCCAATATCCCTCCTCTTTTCCAAACAGTCTGCCTGAGCTCTTGAAATCAGGGTAACGGACTTGTCCCCAAAGGTGTTGAAGGATATGGAACACTTGTATGCAAAAATAGTCTCATTTTCTCCTCTCTTTCAGTCAATGGGGATTAGGCTTCTTTCAGTTTAACAATTTACTATAAAAAGCAGACAAAGTGCTTCTGGCTTCCCTTGAGTGGTGCTTGGATTCACCTCCACCCTGATCCTTCCAAAGACCCAGCCTTGAGTTACTGGTCAGTTCTACCCACAGACATCTCACCAATGCATCTGGTCCTAGGGGGGACCGTGGCAGGTCACGATCACCAGCCCATCAGGTAAGTGGAGGTGCCTCACTCATTTGCCACGAATTGTACCTGTTCTCAAGTCCTTCCTTGGATAAAAACATACATGATGACATCTAAGATTTTTTTAAGGTCTGCAGCTTGTAGAAGTTCTTGTATTTAAGTAAATTTAAACAGCATCTATTTAATTTCAAGAACTTTATTTGGGTGTGAAAATCCCTCATATATCTTGCACAACTGTACAAATAACACTTATGTCCATTTTAGGCATAAACATGGTTATTGTCACACTGGGTGCTATCAAAGATTTTATTTACAAAACAATTACTAAAATGCCTGTTGTCATATTTCCATTTATTTATTTCTTACCCATAGGGTAATAGGTCCACCATAATTGCTTGGTGTGTTTTATAATACAGAAGGAAAAGCTATGTTAATAAAAACTAACAAAAACTCACAAATAGCTACAAATCTGACAGAAAATGTCTAAGAAAAATTCTCCCCAAAATACAATACATTTTTCCACACATACACAGTACAGAATAACTTCAAAGGCACAGCTTTGAATTTTGCTTTTGTAGACGTATAGAGAATTATCACCATGTGAAGGAATTGAGAGAACAGTTTCATACCTGTCAATAGATAATTAAGTGAATAATCATGTTTGCATTGTCATTTTCTTTATATAATTGCTTCATATCATCATCATATTTAACATATGTGGCTCTGAATCCAAAATCTTCCCAGTCCCCAAGTCCCTTCTTACCTTGTCATTACTGACCAGAGAAGTTAGATTTTTCCAGATTGTGCAAACTCAACACAAATACATATATAATAAGAACAATAGTCAACTTAAGGCAGTGTATAATTCAATGCTACATGTCTTTTCTTCTCTTTTGTAAAGATCAAACTTAGTGGATCGACAGAAAGGTGCATCAATATACAAAGTTAGATGTAAACTGAAACCTACAACACGTGTCTTTTTAAGGAACCAGATAGAGGAATTGATATGAATAAGTGATGACTTGGCAGAGTGGTTTCTAAGGAATGCATTAAGAGCTTAAAAGAAGAACAGATGATGGGGTTTTGCTGAGGGTGAATTTCCTGTCTTTAATTCAAATTATAAATAGGTCCTGTTCCAGTACTTTTTTTTGTAAGACTCATTAACATTTGTCAATAAGAAAGGGGGCAAAAATGGCTCACTTAAATTGAGAGCACACAGGGTTGGCCCAGAATTAAAAAAGGCACAGATAGGCCCAAAAAGTGGTCTAGAACAGCGCAAAAGTATTTTTCGGCTACAGGAACATTCAGTCATACTGGTCTGCAATCTGCCCACGTTAGGAACTACATTACTGCCCAGGATCTCTTCCATTTTCACCTCCCTTGAAGAATGTCCATGAAAAGTCCCACACAGCATGAAGTTTTTCTAACTCTTGTACGTGTGTGGGCTTAGCTGATACCAGTCATCTTCATTTAGCCCAGCCTGTGGTGGCTTCCCCATTGATGTAGGCAAAGCCGGGAAAGTGTTGCATGTGCTCGTACTCAGAATTCCTGCGTGTTGTCAAGGGCGTGTACATGTCACTGGAATTCCCATATCTCGTGGAGTGCATGGATGAGCTCGTGTAGCAGGAGTTGGCAGCTGGGACCTCTGGCCAGCGCGGAGTCACTGGTGTAGGATGCAGCCTGGGAGTGCTGCTCATCAAACAGGGCTCCATTCTTGATGTTGGGCCATTGAAAGGGTACTAAAATTAAAAAAAAAAAAAAGAATCATTTGCCACATACTGCATTTTAAAATAAGGCTGGTGGTGTCACAATTCTGTGTTTAACAAAGCCAAAATCATGAGTGTTAGCAGCTATCCAACAACAAGGTATCATACTGAAGGTGGAATACCAGATAACCAGTGTCTGCTGGAAACCAAAGTTTCAGTGAGTCTCGCAAAACAGTCACTGATTTTAAATATTGAATTAATTTATCAAGATGTACCTGGGAGCAGAAAAATAGATTGAATTAATTTAATTTTTTTCTCCCACTTTCACTCAAAAACTTGCTATTTACTGAAAATCAGAACATAAAATGCCCCCCACTTGTCCTCACTCAAGGGAGTTTTGAGGGAGGAGAGCAAAAGAATCTTTATTTCTGGGATGGTGCCTTCACTTTAAAGTATTCACAAGACATCCTGACAGTTTCTGCAGGAAAACAGTATGGTCTGGCTCCAGAGCCAGCAGATAATTGGACGATTTATGGAAAGAGGCAGCAGGAGAAGAACCTCTGTATTCCCCAGCTGTTCACAGTGACACTTGGAAGCAGAAATCAAAGAAGTTTGACAAATGGCTTCCACTAAGGAAGGACAGGACAGGAAGGAAAACAGAACAGGTTTTGCCCTCTATAGCCACAGAGTGCCCAGCAACAGAAAGAAAATTGTGCTTACGAGTGCTTGCTTAACATGAATTTATTTATGTATTGCCTGTCCTGCAGGAGCAGATCATCTGTGTGCTGTGTCTGAGGAACGGCTCTCCCTGTGTTGTCCCCCTGTTATCCATCTGCATCACAAAGATGGTTAGGATCCCTGTTCCCCTTGGCCAGCCTTGTATCTTCAGAGCTTCAACGTTTTACATCTTTATACCTTTTCTGCAAAAAGTGTCATATTTAAAATTTCGATATCTTAGGTTGACACTGTGGTATTTCTTTAACTAGAAAGCTGTCACCAAAGCAAGACTATCACCACTTCTGACACTTACAAACCTTGCAAGTTGCATGCCAAAGCTTTCTATGGCCGTAAAACCCCTTCCCTCTATTTTGGAGGGTTGTGGACAGAAAAGCTGGAGTAGGTGTTCCTAGGAGGGAGGGAGCAGAGACTCCCAAGGGGTCTCATTACATTACTCCGCTGTGGATGGGCCCGGGGTTAATCAGTTGCATAAGCAACTCTTACATAAGCCCAAGGCAATTACAGCAGTGTCTCCATGAGGAGACTGTGCTGTCTCCCTTCCTACCACAGCCAGGAAGGCAGCTCAGCCTTGGCAAATGTATTTGAACAGTTCACAAGCCTCAGGCAGCTCAGGGCCACACACTGGCCACTCCCAATTAGAGAGGAGAAAAAGAAGACTTTTTTTGACCAACATGCTGTAGTTAGTGATTTAGTGTATTCCTGCATGTCCTGGGGAGGCAGGCCAGTAGGTAGATGAAAGGGAAAACATCAAAGATGTTACCTAGCCTGTATACTTCCCATCACCACAGAGGCTGGATCTACCTGGGCCATCGCAGCTGCTGATGTTTAACACCTGAAACAGGGTGTTAAACTGCAGCACCACCCTGGAACATCAACACTTCAACACTGGTACTGCTAATCCAGCTGCCAGAATAAGCTGTCCTGACAACACTGACAGCAGGTCTATACAACACCATCTAAATTTCCATCTTCACCTCCGAGAAAGGTTTCTCAGTAGGAAAGTTCAGCAGAGCTTACCTAATGAGTGTAAAAAGCCCTATATTCCTTTGAAGGAGAAGCAAGTTTTCAGACTTGTTGGCTCTCCAAAAGCTTTCATTGAAGATGAGAACTTCCAGTGACCAGCAACAATAAAACTCAAGCTTTGAAACAGTGTGTGGCCCAAGCTAAGAAGTTTCTTCTTTGTCTTCAGCAGCATTTTACTTGATACAAATTACTGTAGTCTTTGCCTTTGTTATCCATTGGTCTATACTTGAAGTCACTGTAGATTCGTGTATTAAAGAGTGTACTTACAACAGGGTTAACCTAGATTTCTGCCATAATACACCAGTGATTCTCTCCTGTCTTCTTCCCAGTGAGAGAATTGATCTATTCTGTTGTTGACCATAATAGAAGCCTTTGCTATCCTGACTCAGTGCAATTTTCCTTTGAGGTTTTGAAGCAAAGGTTGTGACTTGCAACAGGAGAATTATTTGCTTTCCTATCCCTTACAAATGCCAAGAAAAATCCCTGTCTTCTGCTAGGATAATTTGCCATCTGAAAATCTGTAGACTGCAAAAAAGTTCACCTATGATCAAGAAGAAGAAAATGAACTCTGGGAATATTGTGGTGGGTCTCCTCGTTGTACACAGCATTATGTGGGGAAGCCACATTATGTCTTTTGGTTGTTTGGAACCACAAACCCTGTGCCACTGAGCAAACAAAATCTTGGCTCCCAGATTGAACTTTGGGATGCACTGAAAGATACTCCTCCAATGTGCAGCCCAGAGGCCATGCTTAGGCTTACTAAGAAGGCAGGGGAATGGCTGTGCATGAGGGGACAGGATACAGTGTGCTGCTTTTCCTTTTCATCAAGCACACCCAATGCAGCTGTGTTTTTGAATGTGTCATGAATGTAAAAAGAATAATTGCTTGAAAATAACATGGACTCTAAATATCCAGTATTTTACAATAAATTCTGTTATGACTGAATGCAAGATGGAAAGTTTTGTAATGGTAGGTCAGCTAATCGCAAATGACTCAGTGGCTTCTTTTTCCCTACAGTGAAGAGACTATTGAAAGACAATATTTTTAAAGTACTCATTGGCCCCTGCCTGACTATTAACTCACCCAATGAAGCATCTATTCAGCCTTGTTGGAGTGTCCAAAGCAGAGCCATCTGGGCGGATGCCTGCCCATGCTGCCTGAATCACCTTTCACACTCTACATCCGGTTTAATGAAGAGTGCTTAAGCTGAACTCAAAACACTGGGGCCTAGTGATCTTTGCCAGATATAAAAGCGACATTTGTTGGAGGACTCTTGACAGGAAATTACCATTTTCTGGGTTGACTCACACTTGTTACTACTGCTGCCATTAGACCTAAACAAGAAGCCCTTTAAGCCTGTGAGACTTTGAGCAGATTATTTTTAAGGCCTTGCCCAAAAAAGTAAAATTAATTCAATTTCTTTTAGTATTATTTTACAAAATACAACATTAAATATGTCTTCCCATGAAGCAAAGGCTGAGCTTCTGCAGTGCAAGGATGGAGAGTTATCTCTTTATCCTTATTCTCAACTCACCAACCAATTATACATGGAAGTGAAAGGTTTCAGTGTCCAAACAGCAAAATGTTTTCCTTATGAATGTGGCTCTGACTTTACATTGTATTAGCTCCCACTTTTGCTGAATGCTGTAAATTATTTTTGCATGTTAGCCACTACTTCAGGACTTGCAAATAACACATACCAGTAACTACTGAATTGTGGAGAGCTGGCTATAAACTAATTTCACAAAAATATGCTTAAATCTTATAAAATGACAGAATTGAAACTATTGATTAATTGCATCTGTATAACCCTTAATCTGACCCTTTTCTCCACAAATTGAACCTTATTGAATCTGTTAATTAGTCTGAGTGAAACTTTGAAGTCCATCTAAGTGATTTTGGTACTTTTGGGAGTGGCATTTGGAGCCTCTGAAAAATGCTATTTGTAATTATCTCAAAAGAAGTTAAGACATCTGTTTCCTGTTGCATTCAATACATAATTACTCCAATTACATGCTAACAGTCTCGAGGCCGTTGTGAAGCCATACAGTTGGGAACAATGACTCTTGCTGCATGGGTGGGATTTAGGCAGTATTTTTGTCTTTCTGTCATTACCAGCTGTTTGATGACAGAGTGGTTATTGGGGAGGGTGCATTACTCTTACTGCATTGGTACAGTCATGAGTTTATAATGTGTATGTGCTGGAAGACTAAGAACTTTTCCCCTTCTCTTTTTTTTCCAAAGTAGATGGGCCAGAATAACATGAATGGACACTAAAGCATGGGCTCTGTCTGAGAGAGGATTTCACAAAAACAGTTACTACTGTCTTCAGTAAATCCTGCTGCTGAGGCACATGAAGGGAAGACACAGTTTTGTAGAATTGTGGCATGCAATATTTTACAGAAAAACTGAGTAGTGCTGCATGCTGCACCCCTGAGAAATTATGTGAGACCAGTGCAGTCCCCAGAGCAGTTTATGAGAGTCAGGGTACAAACATTGTTTGAAGTTCCTTTAACTATGGCCCAAACACAGTGCTCTGGGCCTCTGAGAGGTGCAGACCTGATCTACTGCTTAACAGCAGACTGTACTACTGCAGCATTTTCCAGACTGATTTCTTCTGTCCAGGCCGTGGAAGTAAACTACGATCTTCATAAATGCAGCTTAAAGGCAGCAAAAATAAATAAATGGATAGGTTCATTCTTATCTTTAAGGTAGGAGCTGCATGGTACAAAAGGAGAAACATTGCTGTGCTGCTTCTATGGCTGTCACCTGAGATTGACTGTTTGGAGATGGTTGTTCCATTTTGGAAGTGGTAAAGGAGAAAAGGTAAAATGAGGCTGTGTTTAGTGGGGCATCTAGAAGTGATTCCCACATCTAGGTGACTGATCTAGCAGGTTCTTGACTGAGTCCCTCCGATCTGCTCTGAGATCAGGTTTGCACAGAAAGGCTGGAGGGGAGCTCCAGCTCCATCAGGTTCCATGCTCAGGACAACTGAGAGAACAGGACATTCACAGCCTCCCCAGACTATGCCTGCCCTGCAGTCCTTGAATAACTCCTGTGCACAAAGCACCTGTCACAACAGAAACTAAAGAGATGCTAACACTCAGCTCCAGAGGAGAGATGACAGGGAGGAGGTGAGGATGGAATGCTGCAGAACTATAATGTCTTAAATGGTCAGAGTAGATAAATGGGAATTCATGAATATTCCCTATTCTCATCATTCAAAGAACCCTAGGGCACCCAGTGCAATTATGAGATAACAGACTTAAAATCAGCAAGAGAATGAGTGTTTCATGCAACCCCTGGCAAAGTCTATATGTACAAAAAAGCTCAAAGACAGAGAGTGGTTTGCTACAAAAGACATCATTCCAGCTGCTGCTTCTTACTCAGGATATCTCTAGGTTAGCTCTTGCCAGAGGCATCATAGCTATACTGGTGAAAGGACCACCTTCTACTTACCCTACTTCTAAGACTTCCTCCACACATCTGTTTCTGGTCACTGCTAGAGATAAGACCTGGATAACTGAACCTACAGTGTGACTCACTACAGCTACACATTAGGGTGCTTACCCTTAATGATGTGCATCTTCATATGTTACCAGATATGTTAAAATGTGTACTGCTGCGCATTTCTCTAATTATTCTTCCTACTAAAAGTGTTAGCCTTGAAATTTACAAAGAAAAATTACTGCAGCATGAATTAGTTTGTGTTTAAGGAAAAGGTAGAGCTATATGAATTGAAATACTTTTGGATAGCCTGAAAGAGGATTAAGACCTGTCCAGCCAGGGTGAACGTTGCTGTAAGATAAGATCTGTTGCACAGATAAAAGCTGTGCTCAGAAGCCAGTCAAGCCTCCCCTGTGGAGGTGAATTAGGTGTGACTTTGTGAAGGGGTTACCTTTGAAGGAGGTAACTCTCTGCTAAACTCAACACAGGATGATGAGACCTCTCAGAGGCTTTTAGACAGCGTTGTCTATTTCCTACCCTGGCATCTGGTACCTAAAACTGCAGAAGCAGAGAACTGATGAAATAAAGTGTCAGTACAGACGTGTTTATATACACACACACTAAACAGTCCTCTTCTATATGATGGTGGAGTAGCATCAGAATATTGTGTGCACTCCTGCCCTATGGCTTAGAGGATTAGGTAGTAACAGATCAACCTGTAGATCATTTTTCATTTGTCTGCCAGGCTCCTGGCCAGTAAGCCAAGACAAGAAATGAGCAATCAGGCCTGGAATTACAAGTAAGGACCTGTTCTGAGGATTATTCACAGATGGTGAGGGAAGAAGGAAAAATTAGGGTTAAGACCAAGGTTTGAACAGACTGTTCCTGTCATCCAAAAGAGTTGTAGCCATCAGTGGGAATTAGCCTATACTGCCAAGACCCCCACCTGCACTTTTCGAGAGCTGTAACAAATTATTTAATAGTAAATAGTAATATAGTAGATAGTATAACATCTATGTCTGTGTGACTTCTTCCTCAGCACAGTCTCACTCTAAAATTCCAATGACAAAATCAAAACTCTTAAACCTAGAGTGTGTCACTCTCTTCCACAGAAAGAGGTTGGACATGAAGTTCTTCAAGACCAAAATAGTTATTTATAGCTGCAGCTTAAACCTCACCTCAACTACATGTCACCTGTTTTGGCTCAGACCCTTGTCTAGGACAAGGGCTCTCCCTGAATCCATTTTTGTAGAGGAGAATTTACCACACACACAGAGCTTTTTTTTCTTAGGAGTTAATCCCTAGACACTATCCTAAAGAGCATGGTGGAGTAGTTGCTAAAGTTGAGCCAAAGTTCTATATTTGGCCAGAATGTAGATTATAACAAAGAGTTCTTTTGAACATTATGGTCAATGCCTCCTCTTCTCAGCTGATTATACTCCCACAGCTCTGCACATTGCAGCTCCTTTTGTTTCAGTATAGTGGCAGCTGTTGATATATTCATTGTAAATTTGGCTTCCTGTGTTTTATTTTGCGACATCATGAGTCCTACTGCAATTCCTTCCAATGTGTTCCCTTCACAAAGACCACTAGAAAAAGAGCAGTTCCTAACATCTTCTCAGGGACATCTTATGAACTTTTTTTTTTTTTGTTAAAAGTAGTTAAGAAAGGACTTATTATCAGGGCAGGAATTTTACCGATGCTAACTTAGCTCTAAAAAGACTGTCAGCAAATTCTGTATCAAACTGTCAAAGGCTTTTAGATAATTCTTCAAAAGTAAGGTTCCAGTTTGTAGCTCCTCTCAGTACAGAACAAGCACATTGATAGGGTTTTGTTGGCTGTGTCCTGCTGTGCAGTTTCATCTCAGTTTATAAGCAGCATGAGAAAGAACATTCTACATAGAAATTGAAATAATTTTCCTTCAAAGTGTGATCATTAAAGCGTAGCTGTTCTTCATATGTGTTCAGGACAGTTCAAAGACTAGCAAGAGAGGAAAAAATGATCTGACATCTGCACCTGTAGAGACAGCCTACTACAGTATGAAAAATACTTGCCTGAGTTCAATGTTTGCTACTGTTTGCATACGACATGTTAACCAGGACATGAGTAAACTAAAAATGTGTTGATCTTGATTTGCTTTACTTATTTCTTGAGATAACAGGGTAAGACCCATACTGAAAAATGGAGGAAAACAAACTTGTCCAAGGACACTGCATTTAAATGTTCACTCACTTTCCTACTGAAGATACAGCAGCTGCAAAAGCCCTCTGACAAACCTGGATACCTCATGTAGTCTGACAGACCAGGTGCTACACAAATGGGTGAGAAGTTGTAGCTTGTCCTTTCCATAAGATAGGGAGCCATTGTTGAGCTGCTCCAAATGAGCATATTGGGTTTGTACAGATCTCAAAAAGCTTCAAGGAGATCAATACCATTATTCTTATCTTACAGCTAGGGAAAATGAAGCATAAAAAGGAGAAATGACTCCTCTAAGATCATGTGTCAGACTGATGCCAAAGACCAGAATGAGATGCAGCTTTTGTGTGCTCTGTTTCAAAGCACTACCAAATTCACATCTTTGCATCCAGTTTGGAACTGTTGCAGTCCAGCAATGATAGTTAAGCATGGCAGTCCCTGATATACTTTTATAAATTTTATAAATATTTTAATAATTTTTATAAATTTATAAAATAAAAAATTATAAATATATTTATTAAAATAAATAATTTATATAAATTATTTGTTTTAATAAAGAAATAATTAATTTATTTTTATAAATAAAGTGTAAGTGGTGCCACATGGGTGGAATATCCCAATGCCATCACCTCCTCCCTGTATCTGCCCTTTGCTAATCTTCCAGGAGAGAGCCCAGAGAGCAGCTGCCTACACTGAGGAAGCACCAGCTGCATGAGGCACTAAAGCCCTCCAACAGTGGCACTGCTCTGGAACTCTTGCCAGATCTGATCTTCACATTCAATCTGGGCTGGCTCCTACTGGCTCAGTTTCGTGAGGTGGAAGAGTTACTGATATAATTTCTCAGCACTGTAGTAGGAGAGTATAGGACACAGATTAAACAGCCTCTGCAATGTTGTCCTGAAATTATTCAAACTATATGCAGAACTGACTGTTTTGGCAATTTCCTAAACAGGGGTATCCTCAAAAGCAGAGACCCCAGAAGAATTCAGTATGGCCTCTGCATATTCAGCTGTATGAAAACACTTTTGTTTCTTCTTGGGGATCTCTTCCTGCTCCCAACACCTAAGAATCATACAACTAGTTATATTCGTTTTTGCTTTAGCTACTCCATAAAACAGAAACACTTTCCATGATCCAGACTGCTGGATTTTAGAGTTAATATTTTATATTCACAATCTAAAGCTACATCTGATCTCCAGCAAAATGAAAAGATACCTAGGTAATATTAGAAGGTGAAAAAAATTAGGAGCCATCAATATCTAGACAGATTATTGATTCAGACAGCTAATATGCTGATAAATTTACAAAGTAAATTTATTTTAAATGTTGTAACAACCATCATCAAGTAATAAAAGCAAATTACCTGTGAAGAGCTTCTGTGGTAAGCTGAGTAGTGAAGTGGTCCAGAAATAGCAGTATCATGTGGTAAGGATGGATACTGACTCTGCATTGGATGGGGATGCTGGTTGCTATAGCTACCATAGTTGTAACTTCCTGTGTATCTAAAATACATCAAAAACCACTTTTAGTATGAACAATGATTTATTCCCACTAATCATTCCATGACTTCTATGAAACATACCATTGTTTTGGAGGGGTTTTTCTAATAGGAGGATGATATTTTAAATCTTTTTCAAAAAGGTATTTTTCAGCTCAGATGGGAAGCAGATGCCACTAGTGAAAGTGTGTGTCCAGCACAACAGCAAATAGAGAGACCCAGCCTGTTTCTGTGACTAATTTTGAACTGCAGACTCAGCTCCACACTTTCTGAGGAGAAAGTGTCTTTCCCTTCTATTGTTATCTAATGCCATGTTCCCAGTAAACTGCTATCCAAGCTGAGGAAGTATAGTAAGCCCTGACTTGAAGAACTACGACAAGTTCAGCTATCTCCTTGTACTGCAGTCAGATGTTCCTTTTTTGGGAGGGAGAGAAGTGAATTAGTTTGAATCTGAAGCATACAATGTTCAGCTTTAGCACAGTCAACTCAGTAAGAGAGTGGGATGTGAGATTGGAGAACCTGTCCACTTTCTTTTTGATTCCCAGCCTCCTGTCTAGGGACATCCAGGGGCAAAGGAGGGAGCAGTTTCCTTAGCTATTGAGTCAGTGTTTGTTGGCCACCATTGTTTGGACCATTCGCTAGCAGAAGATGCATGGACACTTTCTGCAATCTCCCCATCTTTGTGAACATGTGAACATCTGATCTTTGTTGTCTTTCAGAAAAGTTGATTCACCTAGAATCAAATGTTTCCTCAAATCACCATAATCCATCTAACACCAGAGGCAAGGGATTTCTGCAGGAACAATAAATTCTCACATATATACACACACATATATAACATAGACACTGCCTTACTGTGGTCTGTTCCAAGTCTTGAATACTCTTAGCTCCCAAACCTCTGTGCTGCTCTATTTCTGCCTCCACCAAACAGTCATATTTCTGGATAAGAGGAATGTTCCCTTTCTCCTTATCCAGGTTTTCTCAGTAAGGGCTTAGCAGTGACATTCAAACAGGTATCTAAACCTAATCACATCCAAGATGGAAGAAGATGCAGGGTTCAAAATAATCTACTGATACCCTTCCAAACAGCTGAGAGTCTTTCACACTGGAAAAGCACTCCTGCAAAGTTAATGAGTTTGCAACAAGACTGAGGGACACAGTAAAACCTTTTGAAACTCTTGCATCATGGCAGCAAACGGGCATTTGCTAATCTTGCTGTATTATCTGTTCCTTCTCCATTGATTAGTTTATGATTGTTTTTTTTCATTATGGATATCTATGAGTTATGCACTGAATCAAATGAGGATGGCACAGAAGAAGTGCTGCTTAATGAAAGCAGCACTGAGAGCTTTAGTGTCTGAAGATTTTCCAGATCAAATAATGTTACATAAATTTATACCTGTAATTATTTAAATTGAGGGCCTTGAGCAGATTTTGGTGATGGAAAATATTAGGATGTTATGGTGATAATGTGTCTGTATCTTCAAACTGTGGACATTTTTTAATCTGCAGGTTAACAGTAGTCATTGAATCACTGAGGCTGGAAGGGACCTGTGGAGTTTATCTAGTCTAACCCCCGTGTTCAAAGCAGGGTCTACTAGAGCAGCCTGCCCAGGATCGTGTCCAGATGGAGTCTGTACATCAGCAAGGATGGAGATTCCATAGCCTTTCTGGGCAACCTGCTCCAGTGTTTGATCACATTTACAAAAAAACAAGTTTTGTGTTCATTTATGCTTAAGCAGAATTTCTTGTACTTCTATTTGTGCTTGTCCTGTCATTAAATACCACTGAAAAGAACCTGTCTCTGTCTTCTTATCACCCCCCACTGATAAGACCCTCCCTGAACCCTCTCTGCCCAAAGCCAAATAACCTCAGCTCTCTCAGCCTCTCTTGGTATGACAGATAGTCCAGTCCCACAATCATCATCAAAGTGGCCCTTTTCTGGTCTTACTCCAGTATCCCTGGGTCTGTCTGGTACTGGGGAGCACAGGATTGGATCCAGATGTGGTCTCAGCAGTGCTGAGCAAAAGAGAAGGATCCCTTCTCCTGAGACATGGTATAGTAGGGTTGTTCTCTAGGCACATTTAGCTTTTTAAAACATGGCACAGGAAAACAGGAATCAGAGAAGAAATCTACTGAAGCCTTCTCTTTTAGAAAATATCCTCCAGGCCTACTGTGGTTTTGAATAGAATTAAATGAGATTATAAAACTAAGACTTAATATAATTATACAATAGCAACAACAGCCAAAGATACCAGCATCTTTGCAATACAGACTTAACTGTATCAAGAAACAGCTTTTACTGTATTTCAAAAAAACATCTAAGCAGAAGTTCATCCAAAACCCACCAAAAATACATAACCCCCACTTCCCCCAAGCCACTGAGAAGCACCTTACCCGTGTTCTTCTCTGTGGGGATAAACAGGTATGCGGTGTGTGACAGATGAGGAAGGCACGTGTGGACTCCTCATGCAGGGCAGCTGTTGGGAATTCTCTGCAGGCGACCCGGCAGCTGTTGTCACGGTGTAGGTGAGTGACCAGGTGTAGGATTGCATAGCCCCTGCAGGCAGAGAGGAGCCAAAGGAACACAATTAACACGGGCTGCCATCCAAAGAGGTGCCATGCCTTGAGACAATTATAGGAAAACAACCGAACAGGCAATGGCCATGGAAAGTGCACTGACAAAAGTGAACAAACCGGTCATATCTGAGGCATAAATATAAACATACGTAGATCATTTGGAGCACACGAGGATCCAGAAGAATGAAACATATCTGGAATGGCTCACACTGTGGGCTTCCAGTGTGGTGTTGAAATAATTTTTCAGAATAAAACAAAACCCTGGAATAGGACTTAGAAATGGAAGAACACCAGTGCTAAGATTTCTCAGGCATGATGCACCAAACCCTGAGGTCTCTCTCACATGGAGAGGGCTGCTGGTCTGCTCAGCTCTGAGGCCTGGACTGAGGCAGGAGGTATGATCAGAACAATGAAGGATTAGAAAAAGATGGGTGCTATGCAAATAAATCTCTTGAATCCTTTTGCAGTTTGTACCTGTTCCACCCAATTAGGTGCCAGCCCTTGTAGTGGCAGCACTACAAAGATCCCCAAATTATAACAAGTAGATAGATAGAAATAACCAGGTCATTTCCTTCCTGCAAATAATGTTTCTTTCTGGTTTTTTTTAGTGGCAGCAGAGACTGGACTTAATTTATTTTTGTCATGTAGAGCGTTTGTGGGAACAGCAAAGCAAAGAAGTGGGTTTTCCATTTTGCTTAGAAGGTGCTGAGTTTTTTAATCATCCTGATCCCTTCCAGGCAGGAACTCCAGTTTCATGAGCCAGCTGCTGAGAAACCTTTGTCCTTTGCACACACCCCTTTCACTCAGGAGGCTGACAGATCCATTGTTCCAGTATAACATAGCTCTTGCTGGAGGTCATGACCATACTGGCTGAGATTACCCTGCAAATGAAGACCAGAACACTGAATTTAACCCAATGAGAACACTGGTTTGGGGGGCTCTGGGCACTCTTGACTCTTTTTCTTTAGCTAAAAGGAATTGCAGGAGGTGACTCAGTTTTTTTCAGTATGGATTCTAGGACTTCCTGTAGCATGAAAGGGCCTAATTCAGAGGGGAAACGATTGTACTCCCAGGTCTGTGTCCACTCCATGGCTTTGGGAAATGAAAAGCCTATTTCAGATGTGCATAGTTTTCTTCAGGTGTGTGTGATTTTATCTGGCAAAATCAGGCTTTTTTTTTTTTAATGGGAAATTCTGAGACTGGATGAAGGTATTCTGAGCTTCACAAGGTAAGTGCAACTTGAAATACTTCAGCAGGGTGTGATTTGGTGCTCTTACAATAGAAATCCTTGGATGTGTTATGGCCAAGAGTATTTGTGATAGGTCTGTTTTCACATGCCTGCATTTTCTGCCACTGACTCTTGAATTTTCTGTCTTCATCTCCTCCCAATGCAAAGGACCACTGAGGTTCTCAAGACCCCAAGAAGAAAAGCTACCCCATGTTGCCATGGACAAGTAAGCATTCATGGTTCCTTGAATTGCGGAAAATGTTTAAGGAAGCCTGCCTTTACTAAAAGATACAGTCTAGGTGGAAGGGACCAAAAGTACTTATGCAGTTACCAAATAGCTTCATTTGAAAACAAGAGAGTTTTGAAAATATCAACAACTTGTCTACAGAATATTTTAATGAAACATTTCAATTTCAAAAGGTCAACATATTTTCCCAGTGTTATCTTCCAAAAGAAAATTTGCAACTTTCTTTCAAAACAGGCCTAAATGCAAAAGACAAAAACAAAGAGAAAAGAAAGAAGAACAACAAAGAGGGTGAAAAACCCAAAATACTTATTTTTAGGTAATATTATTGTTTGGTGTTTTCTTCCCACTTTTTCTGTTCACCATAAAACAAAAGTTTTACTTTGATCTGATTTTTTTTCCCCCAACAAAATAATTGGCCCTTGAGCCAAAAAACTCATGACCTTCCCAGCTCCAAGGAGAAGCAGTAATAACAGAGCTAAAAGATCCTTTGCCTTTTAACAAAGATAGTGATTTGACTGGCCTCAGACATTGTGACAATCTCTTTTTCTTTTTTAGGAAAATAGTGGGGATCTTATCATAGTCTGAGGAAAATTAGTGAGTCCAGGAGAGCAAGTTGTTTCATGTGCTCCCTGTGGGAAGTCAAATTCCTTGGATGAGAGATGCCAATCCTGGCATTCAAACCTAACTGGAAGCCACCTCAGTTCAACTTTAAAATAAATAGTTGGAGAGTAACAAATTTTGTGCTTGTGCAGATGTCACAGAAACAAATGTAGAAAGTAGATCTTGCACTGGGAGAGCTGTGAGTATCTTTGTTTAATTCTCCTAACCAAGAAATGTCTGAGTACTACAGGATAGTACCTCACACAGCTGCTCAAGGGAACACCCCCCCTTCTTTTGCCAGTTATGGTTTAGAAACAAAAGTTGGGCTTTACTCTGGATTTACAGAATGACAGAAAGCCATGCAAATGTTTTTTTTCAGAATGTTCTGGGGAACCTACAGTTGCCTCATCTCTTTTTACCTTTGTAGCAGGAATGCCATTATTTTCAGTGACCTAATTACAAAGACAGAGAGGAAGGGTAGAAGATGACAACAGATTTTCAGACTGTGTTTAAGTACATACCAGGTCAACCAGGATACTGCCAATGTTGGGGTGGGTGGAAAAGGAGGAATGAGTTAAGTCTGAAAGGTTTTCATAGCCACCTCTTAATACCTGCCTAGGTCCCAGTCCTATATGATTAATTTCCTCAGCTGGTTGCAGAACTGAACTTCAAGAGATGAAGTCTCTTTTAGATATGACTGAACCCAACT
This sequence comes from Corvus kubaryi, assembly GCF_017639235.1. NCBI lineage: Eukaryota > Metazoa > Chordata > Aves > Passeriformes > Corvidae > Corvus > Corvus kubaryi. The sequence continues at coordinate 12,953,437 of NW_024582061.1, read as the reverse complement.
GAACTGCTTTTTTGAAATAAGCAAAAACAATAGTGATTGAGCAACAATTTGCTCTGCTTTGTGTTCTGAACATGCAGGGTTTGATTAAAATAGGGAAGTTCATTTATTATCACTTGTTTTTCTTTTCTCTTTAAAAAAAAAGTGATTTTGAGGATACTAACCAAGAGGCCATTTGACCTGTAGGGAAGCCAAATATAAATGGAACTGCTATTAGTCCAACAACAGCCCTGTTGTCATTGATGCCATCACGTACACCAGTGCAGAAAAACCCCAGAAGTTGCTTCATGATGCTGCATTTTATATCTGCTTTAGGCTGGAGCAAACGACCACCAAGACACAGTGAGACACTCCCAGCACTGTGCATTATGTTTGACAGCGAGCAGTACTGTCACCCTCAAGCAGTCAGAAATCCAGAGTCAGACCTCCATTCTGTCCCCACAAAACAGACAGATCACTGCACCTATAAAGCTTTAGACAAACACAAGCCCTTCCATTTGAAGGCAAGGATTGCCTTTTAAAATTGAAACCTGTGAGTTTTGCACTCTGCAGCTATGAGAATTAAACTCTGGTTGTTGAACAAGAGCTGATGTTCTCAAATACTTGTATGGGTCCAGGAGCTGAAGCTTTAGGAAAAGAACCAAAATGTTCTACTTCTACACACAAATATGGGAGGGCTAGATCTGTGCCAGTACTCCCAGAACTTTAATACCGAGCCCAGACTTGGAAGAACAATGACTTTTAATGATCATTGCTGACCTGAAGGCTTATTTCATGCATATATTTCTTAAAACTGAAGAGCAGACTCCACAGTTCACTAACATATCAGGAACTAGCAATTTAGAGTTCATTTTGTGTTGTCCAAAAACTATTGCATTGGCAATGAGTAATCAGAGCTTTAAGAGGGGCTTTAAGAGAGAACAGCATAGTCAGCCATATAGCTATCACTTTTATTACAATATTGTCGCAGCTTGAACAATCATTAATCTGGCCTTTGTGATTTAGAAAGGATGGAAACTAATTAGCCTTTTAACTGTCTAGTAACCTAACAAAAAGTTTTAAATAAAATGTTAGTGGTGCCATGACAGATGTTCTACCACAGAGTGTGATACATAGGATTTACCTTTCTTTTGCTCAGTATCATGTAATTGCAACAGTTTAATTTGCTGGTTTTGTACTGACTCCTGACTGAAGCTAAAAAGGTTAAAATGCAAGTTTAATAGTTAACTTTTATTGCTAATGTCACAAGCAAGAAAGAGTTAATGATGCCTTAAATTGGGGAACTGAGAGCTAACAGTGACCAATGGAACTAGTTCTCAAGGTCTGCAAAGCATTTGTAGAATTTTACATTTACCTCATAAAAGACACATAAGAAAATCAATGGTGTACTTCAAATACATCTTTCCAGAACAGAATTCCTGTTTCAAAATATTCTATGTAATGCCACAGATCTGTATGTAAACTAGTATGAGTATATGTAATACACCTTCAGCACTCCTATTTTAAAGTGTAGCAATTTTCTTTAGCTGAGACAGTTGTTATTTCATGTTGCTTTATGTGAATAAACACTGCATTCCACGGTGTAATGGTTCGCAAACTAAAAAGCAAACTAAAACCAGTCCATCTACATGATGAACATGGGAAACAGAAGCATTTCTAATTGCTCAAATTAAGAAAAAAGAAATAGCCACATATTCATATTTAATTTTAACCAGAGCATTACTTGCATTGACAAATTTGGCTTGTGCAAGACAAAAATGGTTTTCACACTCTCAAAAGCAAGACTGCACCAAACCATAAGAGTAAAATCCAATTCAACCGAACAAAAGCTTTTAAAACAACTTAAAAATGAAAAGCTGAGAAGAAAGAACTAAAATAATCAGAAATAGCTTTCTTGCTGAAAAAGTTCTAGTATGGGAACAATTGTGGTCTTTCAGTACCTGAAGGGAAAGATGGAAAGGGACTTCTTACAAAGACATGCAGTGACAGGACAAGGGCGAATGGCTTTTGGTTAACTGTTTTATGACATTTAGAGTTACGGTATCTGCAGCCTAAACACAAGTCCCTCAAATCTCCATTCCTGTCAATGGCCCTGGAGAACACACAGTTCCCTTCTTTTCAGTCTTTTACTTCTGGGTACAGCCCTGCATCATACTTAGTTCTAGTTCTGGCATCACAACCATCCCACAATGCCTACAGGTCAAGTTCCAAGCAGCATCAATGTTTCAACAAGAGTCAAAGATCCTCACCACCTCCACTGTCACCTGAAATGAAGCTGCATGGTCACCTGCCCTGTCTAGGAATCATCTCTCTCTTGTCTACCTGTCCTGGTGGTAATAACTTCCTATTTCCCTCCTAAGTATTGTGTTGCCTCCAACAGTGAAAAAGCTTAAGTTGTGATGTAGGGACAAATATTTTAAAATCTCTTTCCAACACAACATGCATTGTGCTTCCCTGTGGCGCCTTTGAAAACATGAAAAACATTTTTCAGAAAGATTTATTAGTTCTTTGGTCACTGCCAAATTCTCTAGTGTGGTAAATCACCACTTTATGACATTCTTTCAAGAAGATTTTGTAACTTTTCTAGTACATCACAAAAGCGATAGTTTCCACATTCGGACTGTACATCCTATTCAATGAGGAGCAGCAAAGCTGGAATTTCACTGTCTGAAATGCCTTCTGAAAGTCACTCACATTTCTGCCTTTCTTTCCATGAGCTAAGGGAACACTGTCTTTTGATCATACAGACAGACTGTCCTGCCCACATCCAAAAGGTAATGAGTTTTACTCTAGAGCACAGAAGATGTTGGCCATTTATGCAGCCCAAACGAGAAGCTGGTTTTATGCTTATTGTTTTCTATCAATCCTACACACAAGTTTAAGCTGTCCCTGAAGTGCAGATTTTTTTTAATTTGTGGGCCCAGCAGAATACAACAACAGTATCAGTTGCCATAATAGAATGTAATACTGAAAATAGGCTTCAAACATGTAATTCCTATCTCTAACATTGATAGATGAAAGTCATCAGCAATGTGTAAAACATTCCCAAGAGAAACTTGCACAGCTATTTAAACATATTTGGGTGTTAAATATGTTGAAAGATACCCATCTCCCACTTTACCAGCTAAGAATTCCTGAACCACCAGTGATTTGAGATTTTGCAAACCCCACTAAACCTAAAGTACTTGGCACACTTCCTTCAGGGGTATAAAACATCCAAACATCAGATCTTTTTCCTGGTAGACTGCACATCATGTTTGGATACAGTGAGAACAGATTTTTGGCTTGGGAAGGCTTCTCATATCTTGCAAGCCAGCACATCATGTTCTCAGGCTCAGCTTTAGGAGACGAAGTGCAAAAGGCACCTCCAAGCAGATTTATCTCTCAGAAGCCAACCTACCTGTAGTAGCTGTTATGCCACCATACTCTGGGGACTGGTTGCTGATGGGTGACGGGGCAGAGGGCACTTCCACGGAGGTGGCAGATTTAGCTGGGGAGAATGGCGCTGGGGAGGGAGTTGGAGCTGCTGGTTCACTCAGAATAATTTCTTCTCGTAATTCTGCTGCAGAATGAGAGAAAACCCATCAAACTTAGCTAAAGGTAGAGTCAAGGAACACCGAGAAACTAAAAAAAAAAAAAAAAGAAATGCAAGGAGTTAAGCTCTGTAGAGTGTGTTTCGAGAAATACGTAGAAGGAACCACAAATCTTTGAAAGAAGTACTTCTATAACATTCACCATTACAACCTTCAGCATACCTGCAGAAGACCTCTTAAAGGAAAGTGCTATTTTTCCTGTTGCATAGGCAGGAAACCGGTGCATGGACAGCTTAAGGGTTATACTCCTATAATGTACTATTATATATCTAAAATTAGGAGTCCAGTCTGAGTTAGGCATTCCTACACCTTCTAGAGACATTGGAAAGAAACAGGAGTCTCCAGGACATTCCTGTGGCTTCTGGCCATGATCTTCTTTCTTTCTTTGTTGACTGAAAAAGGAGGATATTCTGGATGGTTTTAGCTGCCAAAGGTATGTGGAAAATATGCAAGAATAAGCAACTTATTTGTCAAAAACCCAAGAGGCTATGGCAGGGCAATGAATTAAATTCAAGTCTTTCACCACACAGAAGATAGTACCCTAATCACTGAATTGCTTTTCTTCCCATAAATCTACAGGGTGACAAATTAAGCCACAGCTAAAATGGAGAATGAAACTTTCCAAATGTGACAGAGATGTTTAATTTGCCAAAATTAGTGGGAGATGCAAGGAAGGAAGATCACTGAGGACCCCCTATTACAAGGGGTTGCCTGGAGTAGAAAAACTTAAGGCAATGCCCACTTGCTTCTGTTCTGGCCAGGCAGCGTGGAGTGGAGCAGGACCAGAATCTCCTTCTGCACAGGCACTCAGGACATAAGTGTGCCAGAAAAAACAGCTTTGCCATTTGTCTTTTCTCCTGCTATCTCTTCCTCTTACTTAGACTGGTACAAATCTACGGATAGCAGTGAACTTGTTAACACTGAGTCCACTGAAATTCAATGGTGGCTTAGAAAGATTAACTAAGTTAAAAGGTTCAGTACAAAAATCTCTCACTGAAACACCAAATGAGTGCTTAGGAATGGGGTTTCAGACATCCAGAATGACGTTGTGAAGCAGGCAGTTCTCTTTCAGAATGTATTAACCAGGCATGCCTCCCAAATGATTTATTTCACACCATGATAGAAGTGAAAACCGCTTTGCTCCTGGATAAGCCTCAGCGGGTTAGATAAGGATAAAGATATGTCCTAACATAAAAAATAGAGAAGTCAATGGAATAAAACAACAAATAATGAATAAAAGAACAGACTCACCTGTGCTCCCTTCTCCCTTCATTGCCCTCATTAGCTCATTAGCTTTCTCCTGACAATGGAGTGATTCTAGCAGGTACAATACGTAGTCATCGAACATCAAGTGAATAAGGTGAAAAGACCCTGGTAATAAAGTGAACAAACAAAAAAAGCCATTGACTGTCTCAATACACTCATTAAACCAATTATTACAGTACTCAACACAAAGAGCACTAAGTAAGACTGCTGCCATGTACTGAAGTATCTCTCTTACTCAAGGTAAGTGAGAAGAGAGGTCAAAGTAGAACCAGGGAGTAGCAAACTGTTCATTCCTGGATTTACACAGGCTTCTATGACCAGTTGTGGTTTAGGGTGCAAGAAGACTACCTAGCTGAAAGCTGGAACTTGATGGATTCTTCTTCTCCTACATTAGCACTGAATGTCAGTTTTGACAATTGCACTACAGTAGAATTGTTTCCTATTGTCTAAAGGACGTATCATTTTCTGGAATCTCAAATTGGCTGCCTTAGTGACATCCTGGTATGAATTTTCTGAACTACCTCCACAGAAAGGAAGTGAGTTGCTTCCCATAATTTATATAATACATATCAGGGATGGTGAAGAAATGTTTGCCCTAGATCACAAAGCACAAGAAAAAAAGATATGTAAGAAGACACCACAGATGCATTTTGGGGGGCAAAGTAAGAGGAGCAAAGCATCAGAGCTGAAACATTGTACAGTGCCCTCCTGAAAGGACTAACACCCATCTGCAGGGGGACACTGACAAGTATCAAGGTGGAGTTTGTTCAATTTATGCAATAGGCTCCATGACACAAAGTACCTGTAATAGCTCCAGACAGGACTCTATCATACAATGGATTTGGTTTTTTAAAGCTCCTTTGTTCAATCAGACTTGCACAGAATATTTAACAGATGTTCATTTAAGTCACTAAGTAATTCTGACAAGGACAAGTACAGTGAGGTTAAAATAATAGCCCATCCAGCAGCTAGCTTAAATCAGTGAAAAGTCATCATCTGAGATAGAAACAGAAATCAGCTATTGCCAGACAAAAAAAACCCAAAAATACCTCATGTGGAGGTATTCCTTTGGAAATTCCCTTACTGCATTTGAGGAAAAATATTTGAGGGGAAAAGATCAAAAAATACTTTCATGGGGAAAAGATCAAACAAGTTTCAAATTCAATTGAATTTAATAATGACTGGTTTCTTCACAGGAAAGTTAGGTTTATCTTGAGATACTGGCTTTTATCACAATGAAGAATAATTACCCCTACTCCAGCTCCTGTACTCAAACATGCTGCTGTAGGGCAGAAGTGGTTTGAAAGACTCAATATCCTTATTCAATCCTAGCTGGCAATTCAGCTTTCAGAGCGACTCTGAGCACATTCTTTTTCTTTGTGACTCCGATGGTCTCTGTGTTTCATTCTCTCACTCCACGCCTGCATGGTTTTGTCGTCACTGGTATGAGCTGGGCACACACCCTGGGAGGTGAACGTGTGCCCCTGTGCTCTTGGGCAAGGCAGCACAGAAACAGGATATACCTGACTGCAGCACCTTTGCTATGGGGAGGAAACCTCTGGCTGGTGAACCTGAAGAATCCAGTTCTTCATTTGTTTCATGTGACCAAGCAGATCAAAATGGTAACAAGTTTCCCCAGCCTTTCAAGGGTAAAAAGTGGGGATCTTCACTTAATTACTGCAGAGAACTTTTTTCAAAAACCTTTTGGGCTCAAAGTCTTGTTAAATAAAGTCCTATTTGGTTTAGAAGTGCAATAAAGACAGCAGATATGGCTGATCATCTTGTTACTGACATAGGATTTCCCCAATGGAAACCTAGATATTCAAGAATCTCCACAAAATGCTCACTCTTCTCCTGACTACAGTTTTTTCAGTGGGAAGTTTCTATTGTCTCTAGTGCAGTTACTACTGATAAGTATCTTCAAGGTAAGAAAAACAGGCTAAAATGCTGACAAACTTCATGTAGTGGTATAAAGCTCAGCATATTTACTATTTTCCATCAAACTCCTTACTCAGCCTTCATTAAAAAAAGGAAAGTTGCTTGTAGTTTCATAAAAATATTTGGAAGTGCAAACTCTAAACACTGTAATGCTTGCAAGCAAACAAGAACCCAAGATCTGCCATTTTAAAAAAGTCTTTGTTTTTGGGGGGGTCTAATGCCTAATTTTGAAGACTTGGGGTTGGCAATACTGAATGCAGCATTTAAAAACACTCCAGTGCCCTTGTCACTCTTTTGAATTTCTCTCTTCCTCTCCTATTATTTCTCCCACTGTGTATTTTTAAGCTCTGCACAGAGTTTTTGAGCCCAGAATTTGCGTGAAAGACACCAGACAAACAAGGCTTTGGTACTGAATGCAATGAATGCAATATTTTTATATTTTTAAATAAGTCAGATGAAATGTAAGCTATAGAGTGAAACTGATACGAGGGCATGCATTTCAGCCTCACAGTGAATGGCTATTCAGCACAATGTACCAAAATTTATTCTGTGTTTGCAAGCTACTGTTTCTCACATGAAACTGCTGGGCTCTTTCAAGCCTATCTTTAAGTACTGAAATGGATCCATTTGTAGCCCACAAATCATTCACTTCTTTAGGAAAAGGTAAGAAGACATTCAAGAGACTGTAGCTACAATGATAAATAGCATTTGGCTCTAATCTTCAGGGGTTAACAGAAATCATGGCATTGATTACCCAGCTGAGGCACAGCAAGTACCAGCATCTATTAGGAGATACAGCAATTACGTGTAAGTAGCAAAACAACAGTGAGATTTCCAGATCTGGAGAAAATCACGGAGTTTCTATTACTAATTAGTTACTTTATACACTGGGTGCATTACCCAAACATTGCCACCAACTGTGCCTTTGATATGCATAAGCAGGAAAGAGGGAGGCAGGGAGGGAGGCAGGCAGAGAGAAAAAGAGAGAGGGAGCAAGAGAGAGAGCAGCTTTTTAAATTTTTTCTGCCAGAGATTGTTTCAACCTGCCAATGTCACCATGCTTAAAAGCTTTGTGGAATCAAATCTTTGTGCCAGTCACTCCAGTGCCAGGTATTACCACTCCCTTCAATCAGATTTTGGAATCATCTGTTTCAAAGGTAAAAATGTGCTGTTCTGTACATAATAAAAATCCTATCATCTAACACATTATTTCACTTAAAAAAAAAATTACACTGTGAGCATCTGAGTCTATATATTGTATGAAGTGGAAAAAATAATTAAAAAATCAGTCCGCTGAAAAAGTTCCCAATGCAGTAAAAATGCAAAACTTTTATCTAAGTTGAGAACAAAAGTATATATATGTAAATATTTAGAATAGTAAGTCAGTCTTTGTTTCTCTCCACAGAACTCAATACATACATAATTCTGAAAAGCTAGAAAGAACTGTGTAAATTAAGTGCAGAAGAGTTTCTGCAATCTAGCTCTGAGCTTTTTACATTCAGGGGTTATTTTTTTGGAACTTGCTCAACTCTAATTCACAAACAATGTATCAAATGACCTTGCAGTGAAAGAGTAGCATCATTAATGTAGATTATGATGAATTTGTGTCCATGGCTAAATAACATTTGTGACACTTGGATAGGGATATCCCAGGCTTCTGCCTGATAGGATAAGGATATGATTTTGATATTCAAAACTTCAGGGCTCCTCCTGCCTCCACTAGCATTGCACCTGAACAGGTTTGTGTTTTTTGCTGAAAACACAGATTGAAATTGTAATCACCTTGGGGATGGTCACTATCCTGATGTCTAATGATGACTTACTAATACCTGTTTGGAAAACTCTTTTACAATGGAAATGAAAGTAGCTTCAGATTAAAAGATAAACATGTTATATAAATATATATTACATGAGATATAAATATATAAAACATATTATATAAATACCATATTGTATCTAACTGACAATTTATGCTATGAGGTGGTTCTAAAAGCGTAAGAGACATCAAAGCTCAGCCAGCAGAAAACCTTGCAGTTGTTCAATGTAATACCCATGTAAAACCACTCTTCATTGATCTTCTAGAAACATATTTGGAAAAATGTGCATTTATAAAAAGCATCTCTCATGCAAAGTCGGGTCCCAAGTGACTAAATGTTCACACTCACAACACACCAGTCTAGTCATTCTTGCTTTTAACTGATTTTAATCTGAACTGTTTGTATCCCAGGACAAAGCCCCATTTCAAACAGTGTAGAAAAGCAATGTGCTTTTTCATTTAAAATGTAAAAATCTATTTTTTCATCCTGTCTGACTTCTTAAGAAATGGAAGAGACTCTCTCCAGATTACAGAAGCACTCTCGCTTTGCAAAGACCAGTTTCAAATGCTATGTCCTTAAGAGGAGAGCTGGCAAAGTGTTTCACTGGAGAGCTTTTCATCCACTTCAGCACAAAGTCATCTCTCTTGGCTCAACACGTGGCCAGAGTGGTTTGGGTAAGCAGGCTCACTTTGCACTGAAGTGCATTAGGGAATGCTGCTGTAATGGACTCCTCCAGCTGCCCCATGACTGATCACTGCAGCTCCTAACAGCAAACAGAAGGAAGTAGCAACGTTTTCATCTCCCCTGGCTGCGCCTTGAAGACAGACATCTGTCTGAGCATTATTTCCAAATGTCAAGAGCCCCAGCCTATTTTTTAATAGAGCCCTGGACATGTGAAAACTGGTTATGTTTTCACTTAAAATGTACATTAGAAGCTAGGACACAGCTTTCTTTGACTGTGACATGCAAATATTACAATAAAATCAAAGTACCAAAGCTGGGTGCACTGTGCAAAGTCATGTCCCGAATCACTCGAGTGCCAAAACAGGACCACATCAGGAGAAACTGCTGTGCTACTTTCTTCAAAGAGCCTTGTCTCTTGGCAGCTACCTGCAAGAAGACAGATGTGTCTGACATGGAGAAACTTTTATTTCTACCAGCAATACAGCTGAATGATGCATGTATCCACCTTCTTTTTTTATACTGAAAAACTACTTACCACCATCTTCACATTAAAATATACACTACAAATTTAAAAACCCAAACTCAAAGTGGCCTTAGACAAAAACCACCTTATAACCATGGACAACCTTCAGAAAGAGGAAACAATGAAGTATTATTCAAGACTGGGTCTCCTTTACACATGATAAAAGGACTGCAAAAAATTGCTCTGATCTTCATCTTAACCTAATTACTAACATGTTCATTCTTGTTTCTATTCAAGGAAGCAATTTATAATCAATAATGTTTGATCTACACTGAAAATTTATATTACTATTTCAAATAAGGTTTAATATTGAATATAAAGTTTTTTGTTCCTTCTCATTTTTACTTTTGTGAATTCACTTAGTCATTTTACCAGGAAAAATACTTTCCAGAAAGCACACTTTAGGCATCAACTCTTCAAAAATGTATTTATTATAGCCCTATATGTGTTAAAGAATTAGATTCACCCACTCTGCTATTAAAATTCATGTCAAGTTCTTCACTAAAATTAACAGCTCTGGCCAGAATTTCAAATTGCATTCCACTGACTAGAAGAGAAGTTCCCCAAAACAATCAAAGTATTCAAGTAATCTGGGGGATTATCTGTTGTTTTCTATACGGCTATTTTGTAGCAGAGAGAGAGGCAGCATATTTTGGTTTGTTTTGGTTTTACTTCTGAGCTCTAACAACTGGAATGAAGGGTTGAAACTCTAAAAGAACATCATAATACAAAGAGGCAAGAGAAGTTAAAATAATCAGTTACATATTTTCATACTCTATGTAAAATAATTGTGATGCCGGATTGCTTTTGAAAATACATTCTAAAGCTTTGTTAGTAGGTTTCTGCATGCACTTTAATTAAAATAAAACACAAGTCCTTGGTATTCCATATCAGCTCAAAAGGAACATAAATGTGTCCTTGATTGAATGGTAATCTAGACTTTCATCCTTACATTTGATTGTATATAAATTAATTAGCTATCTTAAATATCCTTTTCATTAAAGTCTTAGAAGGCCAGACTATGTTTTTCTTTGCACTGTATCATTAGGATGACTCTGAATTCACCTCTCCATATCCCTGAAAAATTGATTTGACTGGAATCTTCAACCCTGATCATTCTTGAATACCATCTTTTGGAATAAAATAAACAAGGGCAGAATAAAGCAAAATCCTGAATGTGAGCTCATTACCAACTCCTTTTTTTTTTTTTTGTAATTATTTTTACTTTTTCTAAAAATGTATTACCTGAATTGAGCTCATAATGCACATCAGTGACTCACTCCTCCTTACCAACCTTTACAACACATCTGTCCACCATGGAATCCAGCCACTCAATGTACGACTCAATGGGGGATTGCTCCTCCAAAAGGTGATCAAACTCCTGATACACTGGCACACAAAACAAAAAAAACAGCCCACCTTAGTACTTAGATTCTGTTTCAAACAAGAGTCACAAAAGGCTACCAAAAGAATCACAAGTTTACTGTGCTCTTTTTTAATAGATTGCTTAACTGAAACAAATGCATCTTTCTTGGTGCTGACCCAAAAAGTTTACTGGGTCTCTTACTTTGTTTCTACTGAAAGTGATGCAGTCATTGAAAGTGTTATTTTAATGTGAGCCAACCAGAACCTATTTTTTAAAATTAGTGTTTTTAATTTAAGTTGCCTGGTGTGCCCAGAAGTGAAACATTTATGGTGTTCTCTATGAAGAGTGAGAAACTAGGCCTTGACCCTGGTGATGAAAAAATGTCATGCATGAAATTGATTTAGAAATGCATAAAGATTCTTCTAGGCACCAAGTGAATGAGTATTGTTGATAGGGCGCTCATCTGTATAATGCTTTAGTTGCAAAAACATGATTTAACTGCTGCAAATCATCTCTTTGCAATGCCAGACACACACACACACACACAAAGAATGTCCATAAACTTCTGCTTCTTCAAAACAAATTGTTACCAGTGCAGAAATACTCTAGTTATGATCGAGAAGAGTTGCAAAAAGCAATCTGTATACTTTTTAATCTTTTCCAAGTGCACATATTAATATTTTAGTACAAAAAGTTTTAAAAAGTCATTCAGCTGCAGTCCTTAAAACTTCAGGTCATTTACATATGAGAATCAATGGCTGGAAGACAAAGAATCGTGTGCTTTGACACCTCAACAAACTATTCTTTAACTCAGCTCAAATAAAAGGCCCAGTAGGTCAAGAAGAAAGATACTTTCTACCTGCTGTGTTACAGGATGATTTCAACGTGCTAAGCAATTCCATTTATGACTAATTATAAGTAACAGGAGGAAGGAATTTCCCTCCACAGGAAAGATAGTGAGGGGGGTGGAGGAGGCAAAGGTTAGAGATGATAGCCAGGGAAATGAGCCAGAGAGGCTATCCAACAATAATGCGAAGAACAACCTCCCTGATTCCGTAGGATCAGGAAGATGAGCAGGAATGCATTTGCTAAACACCTGACTACAACTTTAACTGAGTCTTGCAAAGGCTGAGGTACCAGAAACATTAGTTGGGGAAGAAGGGAAATGATGTTTGGGCCACCCTTATTTTGTTTCATTCTTTTATTGAATGGGCAACCTCCCTTTATTCAGAACAGGATCACAGAGGAATCTAAATGTTGTCTCCTTACCTGAGTATTTGGCTGGACAAAAACTGCCTGATACAACAGATGAAGTAATTAATATGCTGTGCAAAGAGGGGAGCAAGAGTGGAAAAACAAATCAGTTGCCTGCTTTGCTGCTGGAGCAATGCAACTGTGTACAATGACCTATTTGAGAAAATTAAATGTTTAGCCTTTAGTTGCTACAGGGAGGAGACCCCAACATTTAGTGATTGTTAAAAATACCTCAACAGGATCTGAGAATGCGGGAATAAAGCAGAAATCCTGTCAGAGGTGGGTACCCTAGAGGAACAGGAAAAAGGTGCTCTTATACCCATTGATTTTTCTCTGTTTCTCTCTAAGTTTGTTTATAGGCATATAAACCTGTTTGCTTTTTGCTAGTTATAGTAGCTGAAATTATACTTTCTTGATTATTAGTACCAAGAGTATGAAAACAGGCCTTAAATCCATGCTATATAAGTGTGAAAAGATCTTTGGTCAAGTAGAATAAACATCAAAGATGGGGGGAAATTTCTAAGTTCGAGAATAATCTCTATAGGTATCTGAACACCTCACTGGCATCCCATCTCATGAGCTATTAGCTTACCATTTCTGACTAACTGCTTTTTGGACTATATACACCTACAACATGGAGAAACTTGCACAAAGCCAACAGCATTCAGGAAAATTCCATTTGATTTTATTGTGCTAAGAGCACATACACAAGAAGCTTCCTTAAACATTAAGGATGTTCTGAATGGCAGCCAAAAATGTTGCTGCTACTAGAGCATAACTTTGAAAACTCTTTTTTGGCCAGTGGTAGGATGTTGGGTAGATATAGAAAACATAACAAATGACAGAAGGATTCACTCAGCTTCTGGACTTCAGTCTCACTGTATGCTACCTCCTTTGCTGCCATGTCAAGTTTCTGTCTTCTCAAAAGGGAAGAGGGCCATGAAATGAATCAAGGGTTAAGAAAGAGAGGAAATACCAAGAACCTCTACCTGAAAAAATAGAGCTAGCAGAGAATGCAAGGCCCATCCCTGAACTGAGGAGAAGAATTCAAGTGTTAGCACAGCAGGATGACTGCCAAAGTCAACCTTACAGAGTCCAGCATACCCGTGAAGGCGTCGCCCCTTGTGTTCCCAGCCACTCCCTGAAAGTGTTACCTCACTAGCAAACGTACCCTTGCTGGGCTCCCACGAGTGGCTGCCTGCGTGGTGCCCTGTAAAGGCAGATTCTGGGTAAAAGATGACTGGTCCTCCTCAGGAGAGAGATGGCAATACAACAGGTGAGTTCACAGGAAACGAGGTTATGTGTAGGATGTTAAAGACAAAGCTCTGTTGCCTCAGAGCAACAAAACTCAGTGTGCTTCGGGTTACACCTAAACTTATAACTATGCAACACTTGCTGGATGATGGAAGGAATATTTTATATTTGCAGAAGATCTTTAATTGTAAAACCAATTTGCCAATATCTCCAAAGTCACTTTCAAGTCCATGCCCTTCACTATACTAGACAGTAGCTAAATTAGCCAATGAGCTTGTTTGATATGGGACTTACACTTAGTCATAAAAGTTTAGGGTGAAAGCTTATCCCAACAAACGATCTTGGTTATGAAATCATTGTGTAAAAAGGAGCTTTTTATAAACAAGTTTACAAGGGACTCAAATACACAGCCACTTAAGTGTCAAAACCATTCAAAAGACAATTCTGTAATACTAGAGCAGGAAAAATTGGACTTTCACACATTCGATGGTTAACTCATAGATTTAGTTTGCCCAGGTTCATGGAAAAAATCCTCCTGAATTTGGGTGCAAGTTTTGTGCCAATGGCTGTTCTGGATACTAGAAAGGAATGCGTCAAGGAACGTCTATGCCCAGACCTTTGCCCCAAAACTTAAGACCTTGACAGGGCTTTCCCTTACGTTTTGGTAAATACTTCTGTATCTATCTTAAGCCTCCAAGCAAACCAATGGTTCAAAACCAGCACTACTTTCTCTGAGCTTTGTTTGCAGCAGGAAGCCAAGTTCACCTGGCTTTATTTGAAGATTCTGCTCTTACGTTGTATGATGAGCTTTCTGTGTTCCTCCCGTGAGTCCTCCATAGTATAGAGGGTTTGTTTGGTAATGCTATTCAGATCCACATTCCTCCAGTCCTCCAGCATTTGAAATGTGATGTCTGCACTGTGGATCACTGTTCTTGATGCCTGTAATCCAATCCAATCTATTCATTAGTTCATGCTTTATTAGGTTAAAAAATAGGCTTTAACCCCTTTTATGCTTCCTTAGCTGGGCTCACTAAGTTGATTCTCCTCATGGACCCCCACCCACCAGCTTGATGTCTTACGAATATTACAGGGCCCTCTAACAAGAGAACTCTTGAGTCATTTTGCCTACTTTAATCAACTGCAAGTATTTTGATTACATCCACCACAAACCCTAATGAACAACTCTAATCTGATGCTGCCATTGCTAGACTCCTCAAACTCTAAAAGCTCTGCTGGTTTTCATGACAAGCTTCAGGTCAGAACAAAAAAGCAACAAGAAAAATCAAGCCAATACCAAACAAACCCCACTCAGGTTTGTACCCTCCCCTCTCCCAGTCTTTGAAGACTCTCATTCTTCCCTCAGCCACATGAAAAGGTTAAAGCTGCTGGTCTCCTCATCAGATCCATGTCTTGGCTGGTTGAGACAGGGATCTGCTGTTGGTAATGGGGAGGATGGACTGAGAGGAAAGGAAGTGACACAAGATCATGGCCATATACACATCTCTGTAAGTTAAGCACAGATGGTAACACACACTAAGGTTTATCAGCTTCCCCAAGGGAGTGATGCACTTGAAGAGTCCTTCACTTAAGAGATTTGATCCCAGGTTTGATGCAGATGGTTGTGGTTTCTTTATCTCGATTTCCTCTGAATCGCTATGGACCTCCAGAGCTCAGTGATGATCTACTGTTTTTGGGGAAAGGTAGCACAGCTATCCGTCTCCACCACTAAAATAATGGGGGAAGAAACCTACCAAAAATTCCTTGCAGGAGTGGTTTTTTCCCCCAAAACTTCTTCCTGTGAGCTTCACCCCTCACAGGGTTAATCTGGGGTTTTGGATACACCTTTCAAAAGTGGAGCTTTCAGGTGATAGGGAAGAAAAACCTATCCCCTCCAATACATGGATAAAATGTTAATGAATTCAATGCATTCTCTCCCTTTTTATACAACACAGAATTAGGCTTCATGACTTTTTGACAGGTAATTCTGATGTGAACTGGTGAAAACCAAACACTTTGGAGCAGTTTCTATATTCACTTGCTATGGTTACAAGAACATGTCTATTTAAAACCCCAGTTCAGCTGTTTTCCCGTTTTACTAATTTGCATTTGATTTATAATATACAATTAGGCTTGGAATTTATTGTTGGGCATGTAGCAATTTTTCTTGCTTTGCAATTGGCCCAATACAAACTGCTCTGAAATCAATGGAATGCCTCTCATTTATTTCCTGGAAATGAACCAGCTCTTCAAATCAAATATTAATTTTGTTTCATGAAAGTACCCTGCTGAATTTAATGATCAGGGGTTCCCAGTTGTCTAGAAAAGCATTTTTCAATGATTACTTTTTGATTGTGTAAAGGTGGCCACAACAAATGTTGGAGACAAACTGCTAATGTGATCTCCTCCTCTGAGTGAAATCCAACCTGTCAGTTCATAAAATTATTTGAAATGTCAGTAAAAATGGCATTCATCAAACTTGGGTAACTGAAATATTTACTTGGCAGAGATGATTTAGGGATGTCTGTCGCCGTAGTATTTGTGAGAATCTTCTGGACACTGCAGGAAAGAAGAGATATATATTTACATACTGTGCTAAATAAAGATAATTACTTCAGAAATTACTAAATTAAAACAAGAAAAACAACAAAATAGATCCAGTTTGCCATACAAGATTGTGGCTAAATAAAATTCACTCAAATACCCCAGTTTTAACCTAATTTAAACCTTGACCTAAACTCTTAAATCTAGATGCTCAATCAATTTTACAGAGATATATTACAAGCAATTATTTATAGATGCTGTGAATAATGAGATGACAAGAGAAACAGAGGACAATGGAAAAGCTTTGCTTGTTCAGCATAGCAAATTTTCTCTTGCTACACAAAGGAACTGAAGAACAGAAAGAACAATTTAATAGAAAGAAAAATGTTGGTGCAAGAATAAGCACAAATAAAATAACAATAGCTACATTATGTGTGGAAATGAGAAAAGGTTGCTAAATCTTCATGCAATCAAGTTTTGGAGGAGTCTTTTGACTGGACTAGTAGGGGCTAAACTCTGATCCAGTTTCAGGTAGAATTTGATCTAAGTTTCTGAAAGCAATTGCATGACATACCAATACATTATGGGCTGAAATGGCCCAGGAGGTACTTGCCACTCCTCTGTTCCCAGTTTAGATCTTTGCAAGTGATATGGACCTTACATTAAGATATTTCCTATTCTTGGAAAATGAGCTTTTAAAATGTTGAATTGTGTATTTTTTGGCTGAAATCAGTGACTTGGGAACTGCAAAAATGACCCATGCTTGCAGTTCCTCCTGTCAGTACCTCCACTGGCTGTGTACTCTCACAAATTCTGAGAGGAGGAAACAGCTGCAGAAGCAACAAAGGCTCATGTAAAAGGCAGGGTGCACGCAGTATTTTCCTCATATCAAAAGCACCAGATTTGGAGATCTATCCAAAGAGATGTTAAATGTGGTCACAGAGTGAGTTTTCCCTCCACACTGTACATAAAGGCAGTTAAAAAATATAGATTGAGAATGCCTAGAGAGTGCACTGTCCATCTCTTTCTGTCTGCCTGTAAGATTGAAAAAGATTTTGCTGTTCAAGATTGTCGATATTTTTGAACTGAAAAAGATGTGGTAAAGCATATTCTCACTTCTGACTTTGTTTAATTTTAAAAATAAATTAGTAAACAATTCAAATCACCCTGAAATTAGTTGTTCCAACTTCCATCCTGACTGTTCTCAGTAACATATACACCTAATTTTCCACGCTGATCAAAATAGTTAATCCTTCTCCTAAATTAGTTTTTTTTTTTTCCCCTTTAACTTTGTGGTGTGGAATTTAGTGCTCATGAAAGGCAAAGAATTGAGAGCTGTGAAATAAAGCAGGCTTTATCAATAGGTGATGTGCACTGCAGGCATCTACAAAGCATGTCTGAAAAGGACTAGTGCCCTTTCCTGTGGTGACAGGGTAATTTGATCTCCTTCATTTCTAACTCTGGCACTTTTTTGAGTAAGGGCCTCAAGCTGTATTCAAATTCTGCTAGCCTAAAGGTTTGTTTAATAATTTTCTTTGCCTAATATCATCCTTAATGTTTGCTTACTATCAACAAAATTAATTTCTTATCAGAATCCACAAGAAAGAAAAAGAAATTCTCATTTTGAGCAGTGCCTCATTTCACTAAATGAGATTGGTTCTCATTAACAAGTGGAGATTCCAAGTGAATGCAAGATTTATAATGATGACAGGTTTTAATTCCTAAAAGAACACTAGTCTCACTTCCAATTAATTTGTAATCAATAAACATTGTCCATCCTATTTCAACAGAAGAGAGATTGGGCAATACATACACTCAAATTTGATATTTCGTAGGTTTTCTGGCAAATCATGGAGAGCTACTTTCAGCCACTCATCCAGTTGCTTTGCAAACTTTCGGATCACCTGCGTCAAACTGAAAAAAGGAATCCCAACATCACATCATGTTTACTCTGTGCATTGTGCCATTAAAGCTGTGAACGTGTGAAGACCATGAGTCATTTATTTACAACTCATTATCGTGCAGAGTTGCTAACATATTTGGGTTAGTAGGCATGAAGAAAAACTTCTGAAGCTTCTGAAAACTTTTGCAAGAAAAGCAAAATTTATCCCCGTGTTCAAAACCTCGTATCTCTGTACAGCATTGCTTTGATCCTTACAAACAGTACTTCTACTTCAAATGAAATCATTCCCACTCTCTACAAATATAAATTCACAACTGTTTAAAGACAATAAATCAAGCTTCAGGTTTCAGCTCAGGTGTGCCCACATTTATACACATGTACAAAGGGATATTCAAGTGGAGCAATAACCAACTCCTGCTGCAGGCCAGAGCCAGTGAGTGGGTGATGATGGTGGTGGGGAGGAATTTTCAGGCCGAGCCCACACAGGTGGGGGAAGTGGAGGTGGAGCAGGACCTGCCTGCTTAGCCCTGCACAGGACTGGAACTTTCTCAGACAGGTGAGACTTTGCTCTTCTCTCTTGCTACTGTTTCCTGATGGTTCCATCATTTCCTGTTACACTAGGTAGGCAGATCCTTCTGCCTTTCTCCTTGGAATCCTCAGTATAAAATTACAGTTCCCAGGATTAGTTGCAGAGCGTTGTGCAGGGGATCCTAACAGCTGGCTCTGACAGACAAAGCTGCACTGCCTGTAGCAATATTAGAAATGCACAAATGACAGAGAAAAGATACAAGGAACTTTCTCCCTTTCAACCAAGAAGATTTTCTGTTTGTACTCCTAGCACATGCACTAAGAACAGAGGTGGTTAAAACAAACATGGCCATAGGCCTGCTCTGCTCCACAAAAGCACCTAAAGAGAGAGCAGAGGATGGATGACAACCTCTGGGCTCACTAAAAAGTGCCTTTTCTGGATAGCCAGAATGTGTTCCCAGGAAGTATCTCAGAGGATTCTGCCTGAGTCAGCAAGATTTCCTTCAGGAGCTTCCATTGCAATGAGACCCTTCTTCACCCCCTCCAGTGCAGGCTATGGCTTAATAGCCACAATCTGGCCCTTTATATGCATTACAAAAGTCTATATTCACACTCAAGTCTCTCCTTATTTGCTATGAAAGAACTAAGCAGCTTGAAAAAAGGACTGCTGTTCTGTTTAATCCTTCCAATGAAATAGATTTGGGGGGGGTGAGGAGAAAAGCCTGTAAAAATGTACATGTCTTATCAAGAATAGCTCATGCTTATAGCAGATTTCTTGTGTAAAATACTTTCACTTTAGCAGTCATGAAATGTACATAAGAGAGCAGAACAACATCGTGAAAGCGTTTTCCTTGATTAGAGACACTTTAAAATCTTAAAGGCTAAATGCACAGCACCATTAAAAAACTCCTAGAGAAATATTCTTAACAAATTACTCAATGGCAAGAACACATCAGTCAAATAATGCTAAAGGTGTACAAGACTATTTAGAAAAGGATTTTTTCCTGATGCTCATGTAAGTAAAACCAGAGGGGAAAACATGTTGACTGCACTCAGTGATTACACTTTTTGCTGTGGATTGTTGATCTCTGTCCTGCTTTACCTCTATGAACAAGAATTCTTGGACTCACATGAATGCCAGGTAGGAAGAGACCAGCTGAAATCTACCACATGGATTGGAAAAGTGAATTTAGTTTGAGTTTAGCTGAACATTAAGAAACCAAGAAGAAAGTGGTATCCTTCATCACACAAAAACCCCCAACTCTCCAAGTTTTTCATAATACAAGTCTTGTGAAAATATGAACATCTTTTCAGGAGCATGTAAGCTCTGCAACACCTTTCAAGTGACATTTGGATTTTAAGTCAGAAAACAGGTGGAAGCAAGCAGCTCTCTGAGAACTGGTGTCATTCTTGAAGAAAAGAAGTGTAGCAAAGACAGCTGAGCCATAAGGGGTCAGTTACCTGTCAGGTAAGGCTTGTAGTACCGTTGGCATCAAAACCCCAGAAATTGCCTTGTACAGAATTGAGTCACAAACTCCCACTATATTCACTACAGTTGAAGAACCCAGTACGGGCAGCATATGAGGAGGCATCCCTTGCCAAAAGTGCAGAAGAAAACTTTGAACCTGCAATCAAGAGAAGAAGCAGGGATGTTAAAATCATCAAAGACCACAAATATCATTCTCTTTAAATGATCCTGCTTACACAGGATCATTTTTTTAGCCCCAGAGCTGAGTTAATGGGGTGCAACACAGGCAAGGCATGTTCCTTAACTAGACAGGCTCATACTGTAACGTAGCACACAATGGGATAATCAGCCAAAGGGTGAGGAGACCCTCTGAGCTGGTGACAGGGAGTCTTTGTGCTACTGCAGTAGAGACACCCATGGGAATCACTGTATTTTTACCTTCTGTCAGTGGCTGGTGAGTGTAACTCTTTGGCTTCCACATGTCAAGCCTTTTTCTCTCACTGTGCACTCTGTCGCTGTATACAAAGGAATGCAATCTAGGGCTTGGTGGAGGGAGGGAGGGAGGGAGGGAGGGAGAGGAGGATACCACATGGCTTACAAGGGTCAATGTACCATTTTCTGTCTTCGCTTTGGAAAGAAACACCACACTTTTGGATTTTATCTTTCCTCCACCAGGAAGGAAAGTGGAGAAAAAGTGGAGAAAGGCAAAGAACCCAAAAATAGGGGAGAGGTTTCAGACACAGCAAAACATACCTCTGAAAATTTTAGTTTAGGAAATAAAGGTGTTCTTCTGAGACTGATATGATCAGTTCCACAGGGGTCAGAACACCAGCATTCACAAATGATAACTTTCTGCACACAATCTGTAGTGAAGTAAGCAACCACACCACATGTGGCAAAGAGTATTTGCCATTTCTATATTGTTACTGCTCAGCCCCTTCCCTACCATAGATCCTGATAACCCTAATAAAATATAGCATCTTGCTCTTAAAAAACTATTCTGAGACTCACCGAGCTAAATTTCCTGAATGTGTCACATAATTTTCTCAGATGGAAACTTCTAGACTGTGTACAAGGGTGCAAAATGAGCTTTAACCAGAAGAGTGTGAGAATTAAACAGTAAGAAGAAAACCAGGGAATTTCTTCCCCTTGTTCAGAAGACAGAGTCAAAAGACCCATTTCCCTTGTTATTTTTTTTTTCCAGGACCTGAATGAAATATTTGAATCAAGTCCTCAGTATCTCTATAGCCAGATATGTTATCCTGCATAAGAAGCCATCTTCCCATGTTATATAAACCTGCTTGCATTCCAGTAACATTTTAGTTTTCAGCTCTAATTATAGAGCTGTCTGCGTGCACTCCCAGAAACCCCTCAGATTCAGTCAGATATGAACAGGTACAAGCCTTATCCCTCTCTAAGAGATGGCATTAACTGCTGAGCAGTGTGTGTGTGTTCCCAGCTGCACTGCAGCACAACTGAGCAACTGAAGACTTCAGCTGTGGCTCTCTGGGATATCTGGGAGGCTGTAATCCCCCCACCACTCTGCATCATTGTTAACAGACCAGCAGAGCCCACTGTTGTGGCTGTGACACCTGCCCTGGCTCTGCTGAGCACTCAGAGGAATTCCTTCGGGCAGCTCAGTTCCAACAAAAAGTTGTGGTGGACACACTCCTTGAGTTGTAAGAACTGGATTGTCCAACATCTTGTAAGGGGATATTGCTACCTTAATCCTGCTAGAGAACAGAGGGCAAAAACATTCTCATTGCTTTTGTTCCTCCAACTCACACAGCGTTGTAAGTGACATTTAGGGCTATCAGTCACATATTATACACTCAAGTACAGCTATTGTTCCTTGCTCCTGAAAAGCATCGAGCACCACAAGCTCTAAGTCTGTAATATAACATACAAAATAGGGTCTCAAACCCTCTGGTACCTTCTGTATCATTAAACGGCAACTGCAGTTTCTAACCATACCTCATCAAAGTTTGCTCTTATTACAGTGTCTAGGATCCTCTGACAGTGAGTCCTATACATCATAATAAAGGTAGAAACCTGAAAAAAAATGAAGGAGACACACAAAAAATCATTCTGCTTTAAGAAATCCACTTTTAAAATATCAGAACACAGAGCACAGAAAAAGCAAGTTTTTTCTTACCTTATCTATGCACAACTGCAAAAATAATGAAATCAGTTAAAGTCTAGTTAGATTAGCTGTAAGATGAGTTTTCTTCTCAAAAGTAAATTCTCCCTTTGAATTCATGGATTTTTCTGTCAATGGGGATTCTTCAAATGTAAGAGGAGCAAAAAGCCTCAGTGAGATCAAAGACGAGAATGTGGCCCTAATTAGGACATAAAGAACTAAAAAAACCCATTCTTTTGTCCATTTCACATTGATACTACACATGTGCATAGAACCAGAAACCCAGCAAGCTCAGCCAAGAGAAGCCAGAGCATTTTTGTCATATGTGCAGCTGGGATTCTCTGAATTTCTACTCTAGAAGGATAAGAAATGCACTAAGTCCCTCTCTGCTCAAGAAAGCATTAGAACTGTTTTTCAGTTTGCCTTCAAGTGTGTTCACAGATTAGAGGGCTGTAACATATTTTAGAAGTTGCACTCCAACATCACATAATTTTAAAAGTTGCCCTCCTGTATGTAATGCAACTTTTAAAAAATGCTCATGGGCGTCAGAAATACTCTACAGCTGATAGTGTCAGCTGCCTATTTTAAGGGAAGATATTTCTTCCTATTAGATGAAGTAATTCAGTCCCCCATAAATCAAGTCAAAGCATAATTAAACTTACTCTAGGTTAAAGTCTTTATATATTAGACAAAGCTTTCATCCAGAGCAGGGAAAAAAAAACCCAAGACAAGCTGAGAAAAGATTTCCAAAGTGTTACCTTCTCCTCTGGCAGACTGGCTGGCAGATTTAGATCTTTGACATTTGGAAACTCTGGCAGCAATGTTCCCAGTTTGGATCTTGGTGAATACGCCACTGTCTGTTTGGTTACTTCTTTTTTTCCTGTTTCGTTGACCCAGGCTGCTCCTTTTTTAGAATACATCACATCATAATACTGGGAGTTTTCTTTCACTGCAATTCCATAATAATGGTACCTGATACATAGAGATGTGTATTTTATAAAGCAGATTGTTTGAAAATTAAAGAAAAATATATGGAGGAAAAGGGCAACCGATAATGCAAGTGATTTCTACAGCAAAATAGACTGAGCAATAGTTTATATATTATTTACAAGCATTGATTCAGCAGCAGAATACTGTGGTAATATATTGAGCTTACAGTTTTCATTCCTTGTGGTAGAAGAAAGGTGACTCTGATGTAGGGCAGGAAAATAATGTACTTCCCTTTTTTAACTTCTTAGTACAGAAATAAAAAGCGTCCTAAAGCTACTTGTTGGCAGAGCTCTGTTGTGCAGCTGCTCCTTTAGTTCAGCAATAAGCAGAGGTACAGACCCTCTGGACTGGCCCTTCTGTTGTTATTTCAGCTCCCTGATTCTCAGGCTGGTGAGGGCTGGTTTGGTCTCTGAAAAGCACGAGTCTTTATTGCAATTGAGCTGATCAGAACAGTTTCAAAAATTGAAAACACTTCAACCAAAAGAGGTGGGGAAAGGGCTTGTGCTGGAAAGCAATGAATGGCAGGAAATGTACAATTCCAATTATTTGCTTCATACCCTAGCATCAGCACTGGGCTTTGATCAGCGAGGGATACCACACAGCACTAACTCTGTCTGTGGAGGCCACACTGGGAATTACAGTGTGGCTGTGCTGCAGAAACAGATTGGTGGCCTCATGGCACAACTTTGTGCTACCACTCAGCTTTATTACAGGTGCCAATGGAAGCGCTGACTATCAAGCAAAACTCTTGCATCAAAGGAGCAAAGGTTATCTTAGTCCTTCTGTAATTTCCTAACTTTTATTTTGGTTTCTCAGCTGTAGGCACCCAACCCATCAGCTAAATTTGTAATGATTACAAAAGGCATCACAAGATTGTATTGCTGGTATACTTCTGCTTCAGCCAAATCCTACACAGACTTTTCAATGATCCTCCACTTCTCTCCTTATAGCCTATCAAAAGCCTATCAGATCATCATGAGACTCTCTTCTGGATCCCACTATGGTGGCGCAAGAAGTTCCGTCTCTGGATGCTTCTTTCACTCTTCAGTCAGCTACTACTTCAGAGTGCTGCCATCAGATCTGTTCACTTGAATAGACACAAATTTGCTTTCGGCTGTTCTACAAAGGTCATCAATGCAATTAGTTAAAGAGTAGCATCTAAGTGATGGTAGTTTAGCTAACCAGTGACTTTTCCTTTTTCCATTCACAGTCATTCACCCACAGATCAGTGCATGTCATAATTCCCAGTAGAAAATGGTGGCAAAGAGCTGGAAGCCCAAACTTTTCTATCAGCAGAGATGGGCTGAGAGGAGGTCTGGGGTGTTGTAGCCAATTTCTAGTACATGGTTCCCTGGCCATACCCACTGAGGACATTCCCTGTTTTCATTAAAAATAAAAGCTGTCTTGAACTCAACATTGGATAATCCAAGTGAAATATCTTAAAACATTACACTGACGTGGTGTAACGTCAGTGATTAATGGAATTTCCTAGCTTCAATACCTGAGAAAGCAACAGTATTGGTTCCAAATTTTCCCATCAGAGCTTAGGTCAAAACATGCATTCTATACAAGAAACCAGGCTTCAGACTAACCTGTTACAGGTAACTAATGGCAAGTTTGTGCTGGGGTTACAGCACCAGCTGTAGAACTTTGGCTTTTTAGCTTGAATGGCAACACTTCCAGCTCTCAGTTAAAGTGCCCAGTTTGGTCCCTCACAGCTGCCAGGCAAGCGCTGCACATAAGAGCCATAAAACTCACACGTGGCCTATGTGTTGCATCTGGGGCAGGGGAACCCAAAAGGAAATGCTGTGGGGAGCCAGCAACACAAATTGCTCAGGGAAGGACAGGAAGACAGAAAAAGTCAGAGCAAGCAGGACTGAAAGGCTTCTATAATATAAACAGGGGTCAGTCTCATATCAAGTTTTGTCTTAAATCGGTGAAGGGAAAAAAACGCAAGCCTGGAAAATGTAGTAGAATTTCACTGTGCAATGTTTAATTCCTGGTATATTGCACTTGGTAGTAAACTGCATAAGAGTTTTCCATGTAGCTTCAAAATCATATAGGCAGCAGTAGCCAAATTAACTCCAAAGTTTTTCTAGATAACTTCTTCTTTCAGTAGTTTTACCATCGCAAAGGGCAAAAACTCACTAGAGTAGTTTATACAGACTCTTTTCCAATTACTTTTTTGTATTTCTATCAGAAAAAAAAAAATCAACTTAATTCAATAAACAGGGTTTGAAATTTTGATATGTAGAATAACAACATGCAGACAACAAAATCATTTTTGTGTTAAAGTGGAATACTTTTTACCCTCATGGATCTGTTATATACAGCACTCCTTGAAAGAAAGAAGCAAAATTCCCTTCACACCATGTAGCTTCCACTGGCTTAACTCACACTTTGTATACCAAATTGAAGAGTTTCAGACTACAGTACAGAAATAAATTGCTTTTTATGTTCAGCTGCCTTCTCACGGCTCACCTGTGGTGGAACTGTTTTTAAGCTCAGTGCCATAGAGAACAGCTGCATGCTTACATCAATAAACCAGCTGCAAACCAGAAAGCTCACAACTGATGAGCAAGAGTATAGCATCATTGTAGCTCTGAACTTTGTAATGCTACAAGGCAGCCGTGCTATAAAAAGACTGAAGGCAGAACAGTGTGAAGTCAGATAATCTTAACCACTTCTGTGGCTGAATTTCCTTTGGCAGTAGCAGGGAAGTGGAACGAGAATAATACTGGCAGCAATCGGTCAGCACAGTTGGTGATAAAGGGACCAAAGTGTTAATGCCTAAAGTAATTTCTTTACGTAACACTTAACTGGAATGCAGTCAGATGTTTCTGAAAACAAAACCAGAGCTCAGTTACAGCTGTGCTGGGTCTGCCAAGGAGAGCATTTATCCTAAAGTACAGCATGCATGTAGCTTCTGTGTGTATGTGACAGAAGCCCCTTATTTGCTAGATGGGGAGCAGAACCATTGCACAAGTGGCATGAAAGGAGTATGTGACCTGAAAGCTGCTCTGACAGGCAGGCAAGTTAGGGAGAAATTGTGAAGAAATATTAAGCCTCACTGACTTGTAGCCTCAGTGAGAGTAAAGAGACAGCTTTTAGAGGTGCAAGACACCTCTAATCAGCAGATCAAGAGCGTCTTGCCCTCTGAGAGACTCCTGGTGCTGTGGGAGGAGCTCTGGTTTGGAAATAAAGGAGTGCTCACTGCTTTAATTAAATGGAAGGACAAGGAACAAAACTGTAGCTGATGTCAGGATGATTTGATTGCTGATAGGGGGTACTCATATGAATGTGTCCACAAAGCAACTTGTGCACACTTTCACTCTTTATGAGGAATCTTTATGAACCTCCACAAAACTTACATTCAGTACTAAATCCTGACACTCTGATTATAGACCTGTCATGCTTTCCTAGTATGCTGTTGGGCTAGCTCAGAATTTCCACCTGAGAGTTTGTCTGGTGGCTTGAAGAGTTACGGCAACTCTGAATTTGCATTTGGGAATGGATTTCAAATCTTCAGTTAGCTGCTTAAATATGTCTGTTCTAGAAAAAGAAAGCTTAGTTACAAAAACTAAGAAAACATCAAGCTGGGGAAAGAACATATTGTCCCATCAAAGAAATACTGCTTGGCATGGACCACTTATTAGAAGAGCACAGTAAATCTATCTTTAATTGCATTTCTTTTAGCGTCTTAGTTTCTTTTTTTCTTTAAAGAGCAGGTCGTTCTAGCTTTAGTATGTAAGCTCAATCCTAATAGCATATTTCATTCTTAGCATTTAGCAATATCGTGTTTTTCAGGCTTTACTTTGAAAGAGAAGCTTTACCAACAAAATTTTGCAAACACACCATCTCACATTTTCATTTCCCTTTCCATAGTATTTTCACTTGTGAGCTATAGATACTACACTTCTGCTACTCTGTAGGATTCTGTGAAAGCTAAGCAAGAAAAGCAGATTTTATTACGTGAAGGGCCTAATGCTTGCCAGAAAAAGATTCAAAGCTACACTGGAAAAATTTCTTTGAGTCCACAAGCAGAAAAAAAGTATAATAACATCACTGTATCCTCTTCATAAATTGGTAAAATCACATCTTATCAACAATTGGAAAACGTCAAATACCCCCGGAAGTGCATTCTTAATTCTGAATCAGTTTCTCATTCTGGAATTAGGATGAACTGTTCTCAGAAAATACCAGCTTTGGGTAAGGCAATAAGCTAATATTTTAGTCCCTAAAGATATGCTGGATTTCATTACACAGGAAAAATGGTGGTTAAACACAGGTTTGTGGACAATTTCAGTTTAGGCCAATGTATGTTCCTACCCAAATTCCAAAGAGCATTCTGACCCTTGTTCTCTAGCCTGAAACATGATGCTAACCAGTTGTTATTTCACAGCCTCCAACAGTAGTTCCATTACTCCTGAGTGCAAATGTCCTTTATGTTGTGTAAAGTGAGCTGAGATGAAAAACAATACAGAAAATATTGCTGATCAAATCAGTATGCTGTTGGCCTCCATTAGACCCCCTTTGCAGGATCACTGCTGAATCTATAAGATAATGTAAAGACTACAATAGAACCTCCATCAAAGTTGGTTTTAAGGCCCCAACTGGACAAATTATTCCCTATTTTCATATGATTCCATTCAGTAAAGCCAGAGCCAGATGGGGCCCTGTGAGAGATGATAATATTACCATACACTGCTTACTTTGATTGGCCTCTGGTTCCCAGTCTTCTTGTTGTTAGTTGTGGAAACTGTTGTCTTATTATCTGCAAATAAATAAAACTTTTATTAAGATAGATGGAAAAGCACATTTACTAATACTTAATTTAATATGAACTTTCAAGACAGAAAATCAGAAAAACTGCACTGTGAAGTCAATAAAATATGTGGTAGGAAAAATCAGAAATAAACTCTTGATTTTTTCCATTACTGAAAGACGGGAAAGAGACTTTAAACTTCACTATAATTCCACTAACTACCATTAATTTAAATACTTGCATAAGTTACTGGAGTAGAACATACTTCCTTAAAAATCTAAGATCAGTTCTGCCTCTAAACTGAGGACTGTAATTAGAATTGGCGTACTATTTATTTATGTCTCTTTGAAGGATCAACAAAGTTCTCTACAGACCTTCACAAACCTGCCACTAAACACTTCTTTTTCTGAAAGATGATTCTCTGAAAAGATTTTGGTATTTGACAGGGGCATCATTTCTACCAAGGAAAACTCATCATGGCATTTGTAAAGATACCTCATAATCAATTTATCCTCTATGGAAAACAAATGGATCTCAGAAACAGCAGGATATCATCAAGAATCCGAACTCTAGTGTGTCAGCAGACATTGAAAGAACATTGCTACTGTAACCCAAAACTTATTCAGTGACAGTTGCATTTAAGGAAATGGATCAGTGAATGTAGATTGTGCCTTCAGTAGTCAGAGCCTCTATCAACCAGGCTAATCCTGATGAAAAAGCTTTGCTGTTGTTGCTGGAAAGGAGATGCTCAGCACCTCACAGGATTGAACCAGATTCTCAGTGGGGTCTGCAGTAGGAGGAAAATTTTTCTGAGAGAACAGTCATGCAACAAAAACTGCAGTAAGCCTTGAAGATTTACTTGCGAAGGAGTTTCTTCCTTTTAAAATTTGTAATCCATTTTAATTGTGGTTTTGTTACATAAATTGCTAAATGCTTCCTCTTTGGGGGGTAGCAGCAACTAATATTAAAGGAAAACAAGCCTTCAAGATGGAATAAAACTGTTCAACTAGGAAAAAAGTCAATTTAAATTGATTAAATAATATAGATTTTTTTTTTTCCCTCCATTAGCCATTTTGCCACCATGACAAATATTTAATCCTGATTGATGACTGAAAGCTTTGGAACACGTATTTAGATCAAAGGGTGCTATATAAATAAAGACATTACAATGTCACATATTTGACCATTTCTTCAGTACTTTTTGGGGGGAGTTTAGCGAAGGTACAACCATCTTCCCTTAGTATCATATAAAAATTGACCTGTGTTAGTTTCCAAGAGCTTTGCACAAGGTGGCTGATGTCAAAAATGCAGCAAAGACTCAGAGTCGCTAGGTTGTTCAGCTTTAATTTCTGGAGCAAAACTTCAGCAAACAGTAAAACACTTTTGTGGAGCTGTGAAAGTTCAGCCTAGCTGTTTGATAAATGAGCAGACAGGCAAGAAGCCCTTCTTTCTTTTTTTGTATGGATTCAATGAAGCCTGCCTAAAGAACACCACATGCTGTTCCAGCTACTGATCTAACATTCCGCAACATCTCAGCCTTCCAAATTCCCTTTAATTACACATTAATCCCACCCCTCTCTCTTTCATTTTCTGCAGACAGGGCTGGGGGCTCCACAAGGCTGTGGGAAAAAAGGCAGTGTTGAAGAACTACTTTCTGAGGATGGTGTTTTTGGGCTAGGGGATTTTTTTAGGGTTGGCTGTGTTGGTTTTTTTGGTTGGTTTTTTGGGGGTTTTCTTGCATCAGTTTTCATTCAGAAAATATCATCCCTCTCCAAAAGCTGCTTTTACAGCAATTGACTTAATATTAGTGATAGTTTTACTCTATTTTTCCTTTTGGAACAGCATCAAACCATATTACTTTCAAGTCTTTCCAGTGGCAGTGAAGTGTTACAATGCACACTGTAAATGCTACTTTATGAACCATATGCTGTGGGAGTTCCTGGGATTTAAATAAATCAGCCAATTTCTACATACCAGGGCAGAGGTGATCAGGAAAAGAGAATAATAATGAAGCAGTTGATCAGATGATCCTTTTTTCTTTTCCTTGTTTCTTTTTCAAATCCAGCACATTTTAAACAAGATACACCTTTCGGAATACATCTTAAAATTATGCATCACTTAAAACACTATTTCCCAGTAATTTACAAAACAAAAAAAAAGAGAACAATCAAGCAAACCTTTGAAAAAGAAGTCAGGACATTTTTATCTAATGCTGTATATGTAAAATATAACATGGTATACTTACACCTAGGTGCTTGTACACATATGCGTGGTTATTAATGTCTGTGTTTGAAACAAAACAAATCATGTACTGAAAGAAGTCTCTGTTCATATAAATGTTTATATTCAGCTATGTTTATGCAAATCTCTGTGCAATGATACTGGTAAAGGCAGGAAGATTTCCCTGAAAGGGGAGAGGAAGTCAGATCAGGCAGGATAAAGTGAAGTTCACTGTGTGCTGAAATCAGTGGAGAGAGAAAAGGCAGAGACCCTAATATGTTTGTTTTTCTTTTAAATTTATCTCATTGTCAGCCTGAAAAATTACTGCACAAATATGTCATTGTTGGTTTATTAACTTTTAAAGACCTATAGACAAAATGTGTTAATTTTACAATTGTGTGGGGAAGGAAGTGGTTCTAATTGTCAGACATGAAAATCCAGGTTTGGATCTGAAAACCAAGTTGGATCATTTTCCTCTCATCATTGCAGTGAAGTTGCACAAGCAGATGAATCAAGACCAGACCATGCACTCTGAGCTGCTTTCTGAATGGGGCCCAGGCCCTGTTCTCACAGCAGTTCTGGATTTTCAAAGAAACAGTGGCAAAAAGATCTCAAGGGTGGTATCCAAGGGAATTCTGGAGTGAATGGATCTTTACCACTGTCCTTCAGTGGAGCTAAAATTTCATCTCACACTCATCCAAAGTGACCATAATTCCAGCTGCTCTGGAAGATCTGCTGAGTAAAAAGGTACAGGTTTTATGCTTTCCAAGTAAAATTTCACCTAAGTTACATGGCAGTTTTGACTGTTAGGCATTATTTTAGGCTAGCTGGCTTTTTGATTTTGAGACAGATGTAGACCAGGAATTTCACACAGAAATAGCTTCTGTCCCTGTTATGTTAGCCTCAGAAAAAAAATGTTTCTGCAATTTCTTTCTCAGTTACTGAACTTCAATCTGTTCTCCTTCTCTTTTCTCTGAACTGTTCTTAAGACATGATCTTGCCTTCTGCCTACAGAAGATCTTCTATGCCTTTCTTGATTAAAACCAATATTATTAAGAACTGCTTTATCTTTTTGCTACTCCACAGTTCTCCTGGTGAGTGCCTAGTGCATACCTAAGATGAAGACAGAAGTCATTACATTATAAAACAACATATATTTAGTTTACATTTTTTTAGGGGACTAGTATATCCAGGTCAGCATTTGTATAACATTTCTGCAGATAGTCCTGACAAATGGTTTTCGGAGTGTCTGTGCAGGTAGATCATATGGGGAGAATACAGGATTTTTATCCCACTTCAGCTTTTTAAACCTAGCAGAGGTGTCTGAATAAACTTGAATTAAATACCTAGTTACTTGTATTTTTGGTCATTCTTAAGGCAATAAAAATAAAATGGGTCACTTGAGCATCTGTGTAAAACATAGAAAGCTTTTGGAGCAACAACAAGAAAAATGCACTTCCTCTGTCAGGGTCGTATTAGAGTCTGCACAATCTATTAACCTTAGGCACTAGTAACTGCAGGAGCTGCTCTGTTACCCACTAACGGCTGCAAGGCTGCATTCCTTCAACCTGATTATTGCCAGCTGTCATTTCTGCCACTGCCTCTCTCCCCACAGCACCAGTACTGCAACATTACAACACAAGCAGATCCAGGCTCAGCTTTAAAATGAAGAATTATAGAATCACAGAATGGCTTGAGTTGGCAGGGACCTTAAAGATCAGCTTATTCCAAACATTCTGCCATAGGCATGGACATTCGGCTTTCACCACTACGCTGTGACCCATCACTCCTCATTGCATTCACTATCCAACTCTGAACTCTGTGTTTCTCAATTTTTCCATCTAAAATCATCTATGATATGTCAAAACAAAACAGGGAAAAGAAATCTTATAAAGCACCTTATGTGTCTGTCTTCATGCAAACAAGTAAGGATGAGAGAAGCCAGAGATGTCTGGAACTTTCAAAGTAATTTTTTTCTTCCCTCCTTTGTCCAAATATTAAATTTTACTATGGGGCAACAGGCAGAGGATGGTTTTTAGAAGTCTTTACACTTGAATAATTTAAATTTCTGCTTTTCACAAGGCATGAACATTTTGTCAGTGCTCTTGATCTAGAAGGGATGCTATTCTTCATTAGTCTTGTTCCTTTCTATTTGACATAATTCTAGTCTTGTTTCTAGAATTTCACAGAGTAGTGAAATAAGATCAAATTAAGTTGCAACCCAGCAATTGCACACTGCCAGAATGAGAAATGGATTCCAGGTTCTGCACTTGCTAGTTCTATGAGGTTCTAGAGAGATTCTGCATACCATGGAATACATTCTCTTTCCTCCCATAACAATTCTTCATAACAGGGCCTGGTTCTGTTAATCTTAATTCAGGCTTCAGGTCCCATATCTAGACAGCATGCTTTTCTTTTATGAAGTCAGGTATAGAAGATGTGTGTTTATTTACTAACTTCTATTGTGGTGTTTCAGTCTTAATACTCTCTGCCATGGCAGCAGCAAAGAAATCAGTGATACCTAACATAGCTTTATTCTCACAGAGAGATGCTTTCCTTATTCTCATTGCTGTGAAACACAAGCAATACTGATGTCCTCGGTCTTGTAAGGATTTTTGGCTCATTCATCTTTGAGCCATTACTTTTCCAGCTGGATCATTTCAGGGTTTCCCCATCAGCTTCAGTGCTTTTCAAAATCCTGCTCTGAGGCAGCCTGTTATATTAACACCTGTGTTAAGAGGGTCCTTTTTGCTCAAAGATGGCTTGGGGCTGATTCAACAACCTATAGTCTTGAGGAAATGGTCAAGAAAACTTGCACCCACTGATTGGAAAGAGCATAATCAAAGTAGTCCAAAATACCATTTCTGTCTCTGAAATCCACCAAGCTGTGCAAACAAAAGCAGAAGAGGTGTGGCTGTGTCTGTGCCTTCTCTACCCCTTGGTTGCTTACTTGCATGGCCAGGAGGGAAGATTGCAATGTACAGGCTCGGTACTCTTGACCGCAGATCTGTTGCCTATTTAGATTCAATAACTTTCCCATTTCTCTCTACTTACTTTCCCAAGTTTTTGAATAGGGCATGGTCTAGCTGTAGGATAAAAACTTGTTTCTAGCACTGATACATCTCAACTGATATTGCAAAGCAAGGCAGAAAAACCTGTGCCCAACCCTGCCTGCTATGAAGATTAGATTCTGTGAGGAGCGCCAACTGAACTGGACTCTTTAGTGAAGCTTGTGAGACCTCTCCTCAAATTCATCTATGTAAAACAATATCCTCCTTCAGCAGCTCCTCTGGCCAGATGGAATTCAGCCT
Organism: Corvus kubaryi; assembly: GCF_017639235.1. Taxonomy (NCBI): domain Eukaryota; kingdom Metazoa; phylum Chordata; class Aves; order Passeriformes; family Corvidae; genus Corvus; species Corvus kubaryi. The sequence goes on along the minus strand of NW_024582061.1, from coordinate 12,919,879 downwards.
AAGGCACAATCAAACAGATTACTGCGTCCCAACAAAGCTGCAAACACTGAGTGTTCTGCCTCAGATCCTTAGCTGAGCTGTGGCCACTTTTGGTGCTGACTTGCTGAAGCCAAGCAGATCTAAAACCCTGCACAACTCCCCCTGCTCTGTACTGGTGCCAGCACACTGCCTGCCATGACCCAGCCTATCTGTGGGAAAAGGCTGAGCGCCAGGATCCCCGCACTCTGGCAGACCCTGTGCTGTAAGCACAGCCTCTGGGACGTGTTGACAAGGCGTGAGGTAAAGCAGCCCAGGGGCTACTCCATGCTTAAGGCCTAACTGGAAGCCAGATGCTTGAAGTGGCAAAGCCACTAAAAATCCCATTGCTGTAGGGGATTGAGAAAGGAAAAGTCACTCCAGAGAAACTGAGCTGTCCTCCCTGGTTTTCTTACTCCCCAGGCTCAAGGAGAAAAAGGCAGTAGTCAGCAACCTGCAATAATACAAGGGATGAGTGAAGTAGAGCCAAGGGAGCAATGACCTTTCTGACTACACTGTAGGATCACCATTCCCCGCACCAGCATGACTGCTTCTGCAGTACTTGTGTTATTATGGTCTCATCAGGGGAGCTTGGCCTAGAAGGTTCTGAATTGGGAAGAAAACTCATACTGGTGTTAAGTGTCCTTCAGTCAGGAACGCTAGCTGTTAAAAAGGGATGAAGGAAAAGCGAGGACTGCTCAGATAGCACTGACAGACTGATTCAATGCAATAAGAGAAACCACATCCTCGGATTTACATTGATTTTTCCCCCAGTTCTGTTTTTGTATTCAGTGTTGTAGAAATTGCTCATAATAAAGCAAATGCTGTTTTAATCTATCAGAAGAGAGCACTAAGAGTAAATATGGCTTTGCTATACCACTTACTATTGAGGCTACTTAAGAGCAAATTGAGAGTAAAGAAATAAAAAACCACATCTTCAGGAGAAGTATCTCCTTATGAACAACAGCAGGCAATTTCCTGATAGGTGCATTTCAATACAAAGACAAACCAGAATGCAATCACATCACAATGTCGTTATCAATGAGGTTTTAGTAAAGGTCTTGTCTGTCCTTTTCAAACATTAAAATCATACAGTATGACAGCAAGAAACTGTAAATCCTATTTATCCTAGTCATGCTTGGAGGGGCAGTCCTGCCAGCAAAACTTCTGGGCATAGAGACAGTACATTGTGATGAAAAAGGAATCTGGCTGGTACAGCTTGTACCTCCCTGGAGCAAAGTAAACTATTGGGGGAAAAGGGTTCTTTCCTAAGCAATATTACAAGTCTATTGTGGACTTTGCCTTTTATCTAATGAAATGCATTAATTGGAATGTAATTTTCGCTTACAGCAAAGCCAGTCACAACGCAACAAAATTTGTGTGAGCGTGCATCCATATTAAGCCTCTTTAAGATGCCAAAATGATGTAAAAGGACCTCAGATTGGGGAAGAACCGCCCTGAGAAGCGCCAGCAACCTCCGTTTTCCTTTTCAAACATTAATTTATTATTGCTTCTCAAAAGACATGGCAGGAAAGCCCCAAAGGTAAAAAAAAAAAAAAAACCAACCCAACACCGAACCAGACGAGGAAAGTATTTATCCTCCAGGGGGCACAGGGGAGTTGGGAAGAGCTCAGCTTCGTGAGGATGCGAAGTGGTTTCACCACGAGTCAGTCCTTCTGTTCTGGGGGAGGGATATGGCAGGGCCCGGCAGGGGAATTAGCAGGGCACAGTAAATTTAAAGCAGTGAACTGAGGACACGGAGGATGGGAGAGATCGGTGCAGTTGAGGAAGATTACATCTTCGAGGGTCTTGACTAAGAAAGCAGTGTACATACAGGGTCACAAAAGAAACAAAAACAAAAATCAGTGTTGGAAATAAAAGTGAAAGAGAAGCTCAAAGACCTGCCAACCCAGCTAACAGCTGGGCAGAATGGTAGAGCCAGGAGAGCCTTATGGCACCCTCCCACCCCCCACAATAGCTACTGAGGGCTTTGGAAATGCTCAAAACACTCCTGCTTTTTACTTGATTCGGTGAAGGCCCTTATCCAGAATGATTTCGTTTTTGCAATGAAACCCCGTAAGAATGAGAAGTGAGAGTCATCATCCACCATAATTCTTTGCTCAGTGTGTTAATGATCACCAGCGTTTTATGTCAACATGTTGCTCAGGTAAAACCCAAAACAAAGATACATCTGCACAACCTTCCCTGCAGCAGGCAGTGGCAGAACTTGCAGCTGGAAACACCTTAAACTGCTCTCCAAATCCCCAAGGTCCTGGAGCAGAGCCCAAGGCATTCGCAGCACAGGGCTGAGGGGCACAAGGCTGCCGTCCTTTTTAAGTGACCTCAGCAACAGGGCTTTCACTCCTTCTGCCTGAAGGCTAATTCACAGTCTAAACACGTCCACTGTGAGAGAGCTTGTTCTCATATGCAACATTTGATTGTTAATAACTCTGTGACACACCTGCCCTGCCCCACTGTACCTCCCTGTCTTCTCACTGCTTCCATGGAATATTTTCACTTATTCTGCCTCACTTTTGCATGAAATCAAAATATAAAATGCTTGGCTGTCTACAGTAAGAGGAGGAGTTTAACACTGAACTCTCCACTTAATGCTGAGCTGTAACCAGCAAATTCACAGGGCCCTCCCTAATTACTATTTAGTTAAGGTATATAAAAGAATGCTGGGTCCTGTCTTTTGCAGACAATAAAGAGTACTGTAATGACAGGCTAGGTAGCACAGCACATTGGCAAATGCTGGTATAGATAAAACTGGCATTTTTGCATGCTAAATGAGTGAGTGAAACACGAAAATCTTGACTAACAAAGTTACAACTCCCTTTGTCATATGAGAATATATCAATTAATAGCCATGCTAATTTTATGTATACTTTATGTGGCTTAAGAGTACAGGCTGCTTTTTAAGAGCTGTTTATTTATACAGTATTTCTCTTCTTTGCTCTTCTTGTTCCTTTAATTGCTATTAGCTTGGCTTCCTATGAAAACAGTCTGTATTACTGTCTCTCTGTTAATCTCTCTACTCCCCAGACCAATTTTGGTTTCATTAATGCAATATTAACAACTGTCTGATGTTCAGTCCTTGTCCTAGAAATTTAATAGGAAACACTGTTACTTCTTACAGTTTGTTTTAATGTGCTGAACTCCACATCGATCTAAAAACTACCAGTCTGTTAAAGAAAAAGCCTGAATATTTAACATTGCCCACAGAGCTAAAGTTCAGAGATGAATTATAAATTCAGTGTGGTCTACTGAAAGGTGAACTGTCTACTATTTCACAGAACAACTACCTCCTTTCTCTGGAGGAGATGACAGCTGCAAGGCTCCTGATGTTTCCCAATGAAGACAAACATGTCCAGGGTTTCTGTTTCAGAAGCTAAGTTCAGAATTCCTTAGATAGCACCTATTTCACTGCACTGCTTCAACTGCCTCCAAGACATTTATGCAGCTCACCTTGCCAATATGGTATGTAAGTCACATAATAACAAACGTTGGCTAAAACTACACCCATGTACCTGCTCCAAAGGAGAAGCTGGCTGCAAGCTGTTGAGAGAATGGAGATGTGCCTTGCAGATCTTCATGCCTGTGCAGTACATTTTGTTAGCAGTAACAGGCTGGAAAGGATCAGTGGGGTCTGCTCAGGTTCTGCAGATGGAGAAGCTGATTTCATGTCAATATTTGCCCCACTGTTGTCAGAAGTTCCTGGACATACCAGTGCAGAAGTGCCAGTTCCCAGAGGCAAAAGTAATGGCCACTCAAAGTACTAGTGTGAAACAGTACCGTGATGTAGGGCTTCCTTCCTCTCCACAAAAAGGTAAAAATTTCATGCCTCACTGCTTCAGAACTCTATTGCAACCAAGAGGAAAACACTTGGATCACAGCACATGAAAAATATATTGGAATGCCACGATTTTTGGGTGGAAGTCATAGTACCTGTCCTGCTAGGTCAAGAGATTCCTACCAATGAGCAGGTCTATGTATGAGAGGCAGGAGAGAAGGGGGATGAAGTATTAAACAGTGTAACAAAACTGCCACATACTGATAAATGGTAGAATCCCTGGTAAATTTATGTTCTGATGGAATAATTCTGGAATATTTACTCTCTACAATATACAGAAGTTTTTAGCAGCAGCAGAAGTAGCATTGTGTAAGTTTGAGCCTAGTTCCAAATACGTGAGCCTGCATGAAATCTGTTTCTTATTTTCACTGTTCCTAAATTACATGTTGCCACTATACTTACCACTTGGTAGCAATAATATGTACAATGAACAACTTCACTCACACTTTTGCAGTGTATTTAAACAGAAACCTGACACAGAATCTACTGAGCCGTGCAGGTCTTCAAGACACAACAAACATAATAATGTTACAACATGGTACACTTTACTTTCCTTGCCAAGCTGCCTGCCTAAAGATGCACTATAGAAAATGTCACCTCATTAAATATATTCTTCACCTACTCTTTACACTTCTAGGCACTTACCCTAGAAGCATTTTTCCTTCTTTGAATACCCAGCACTTCTATAGAACAAATGTTGCAAACACTAAAAGAGACCAGCTTGCGGGACAATTGGCTTCAGATTCATGCTTGCAAGCATTTCAAAAGCAGTGACAAACTGTACACTTTGGGGTTTTTTTCCACAACTGACAAGTTTTAAAGGCTTGTGACACAGTTTACAGTAGAATTTCAGTTTTAAATATCATCCTGTTTTTCACTGAGAAGAAAATATCACCTGACCGGTAAATCCAAAATACAAACTTTATGTAACCTTCTAGCCAGCTATTAACATCTGCTGTTGGTGTGGAGCATAAGAGCTTTACTGCTCACACCAGATGATGCACAGCAGTGTCTGTGCTAAGAGTGCATCTCCACTGTGAAGCTGGAGTTAACCTCAGTGGCTCCTACTACAGCAGGATTAGAAAGGGAAGCACAAGGAATCAGTGAAAAGATAACTTGGATAACTGGGCACCCTGTACCTGCAGTGCTCACAAAAGCAGCTAGATGCTTTCTGGACTTTCATATCTGGAGGCATTGTACTCCACCATGTGAATTTGCCACATCATTTGATATCATTAACTCAGAGATGTCCATATCATGCTTGCAAGAACGGCACAGACTAGCTCTAGAATTCAATTTTACCCTTCTGTTTTTAAAAATTACACATTTGTTTAAGCAGTGCAGGTCATAATGCAGATGTGTTTACACTGGCTTGTATTCCACTTCCAATCCAGCTTTAACTGCCAATACTGTGTACCATGTCACTGTCAGCTTGGCTGGAAACTGACATTCTCTGGAGCCTATCCATGGTTAGAAATTATTCCAACCATCAAAATACTTAAAATCTTAGCCTTTGTCCAATAACTTGAATACACAAGAGATTTCATTCATATACCTTTGTCTCTAACAGTATAAGAAGATTTAATTCTTTTCAATAATACAAATTCACCTGAACCAGGTGAGATTTTAAGGTGTCATACTGCAGTTTAGACTTACCTTCCCAAAGCTGGCAGCATTAACAGGTTGTGTGTCATTTTTCTCACAGAAGTCCAAGTAATGCATGTAGAGAGCACTTCGAGGAATGCAAACACCTTCTGCAATCTCATAGTTCTCCTCCAGCCTTAAAAAGCAAATATCAAACAGAGAGAACTGCAAGTATGTTGGATGTCCTGTATGGTAAACAGTATACAAAGCTTCACGTTTTAAGGCCAAACATGCTGACTTCCACTTGTCTACTAAATTTTCTCTGCTCTGTTCCTAAGTGCTCCTTCCAATTCACTCCCATAATACTTGCTTGCTTCACTTGGTTCATACTTGCTATCAAAAACCATAGGCTCTGAGTTCTCAGCAATCTGTTATACCCTGAAAGCATCCTGCAGTAAACAAATATATGTCCAGCTATGAAACAGTAAATATTCACTAAGGGGAAGCATGCTCTCCTTCTTTACAGAACACATCACCTTTGGTTCATCACACTCTTTTCACTCCTGTCCTGCTGCAAAATTGCTTACCTTGAGGAAGCAGGTGTGGCTAAAGCAAGTAATTTGCAAATACACAGGAGTGTCCACAAAATCTTATTGTGTAATATTTTCTTGCTATTGTTCATGGGCAAAGTGAAAAAACAAAAAGAAACCACAATCTGAATACAATGCTGAAAAAAACCCAGTGAAATAACATCCTCTTCTACCTTTTAGAAACAATCATCATTTGTTTATACATGCAAATATACAACTATAAAATTTTAAATTATATGTCAAATGTATGAGTAGGCATATGCTTTATCTTTAAAGCTTTAAGCTGGTCTAATGATAAATCTAAAGATTAGAAGAAACGTTCCTTTGAAATGCCATTTTTATGACTGCTGACCCAAAAATGTTCAGGAGATATTTACATACACACTTGACATTAAACCATAATTAATCTTGTCGTTGATGGTGTCAGTCATAGTCAACTACAGTTACATGTGTGCTTGTCTGCCTTGCTGGGTAAGGGAAGAAGTTAGGTGCAACTTCCTCTTAATTGTATTAAAAAATAAATACTTGCAGTTTTACAGCAAATAATAATAACCAAAATAATTATTATCAAAATAATAATCAAAAAGCTTGCAGTTTTACAGCAAATAATCCCCTGCCATTTGATGACTGTAGAACACCTTCCAAATATCTAGTTTCTCTCCCTCATTGCCTTTTTCAGGCCCTACCTACCTTCCATTTCAGTTATCGTGATCATTTGTGACTGCAAACTATTTTAATAAGATATCCGGCTAGATGAATGGAATCAGTTTGTATGGGCAACATCTATTCTTCCCTGGTTTCTACAGAAATATCATCATGGCATCTTTCCTCAATTTCATAGTGCTCTAACAAAACCTCCTTTCAAAACCTGGAGAGTTCGTTTGTATACTATAGCTGCTAATTGGAATGTCAGCTTCCGTGACCAAGACAGGACAGAAAGAAAAGCAGTTAATTATTTCTCTTCATATCTGATGAATTTTTCTCTTTTTCTCCTCTCTTTCACAGAGAGTCATTAGTCTGACACTGAACAATGCCCCATTATACCTGAACTTTTTTTTAATGATCAAAATCCCATCTTGCTCCACTTCTTTTATTTTCCTGTCTTTTATTTAACAACTTTATCATATTTTGAATCCAGCTGCATTCTAGAGTATTGTAGAAAAATAATGAATGCAATATTCAACCTAACAATTCATTACCAGTTACAAAATATAAGTATATATAAATACATATATAAACATTTTAAATGTTATAATAAAGCCCTGTGAAATTCAGTAGTTCACAATGAGACCTTTTGTACCACTACAGTATAGGAATAAAGTCCCTAATCCTTCCACAGGAATGAGAGTTTATCTGTCCCTGTTACTGCTTCCCTCCATATACACTTACATAGCTCTAGATTAAATGAGATTATTCTATATCAGAGTCATGTCTGTAGTGTTGTTAAAGATTTATTTTTATATCAACACTACAGAACAACCATGATGTTAACCACTGTTAATCACACAGAAGATTCTGGAACACGTTAATTTTGATTGAACATTGTATAAGAAAGCACGAATCTGGGGAGAATCCATTCCCTAGCTATGCTTTACCTTCCTCTTTTTAAATTCTTTTTATAAATGTTGCAGAAAATAGAATAGTTTTGTTGACTTTTGCTTCACAGTACTGTTATTATTCAGAGTACCTACACTGGAAGCCACCAAACTGCGTGGGATTAGGTTATCTGTACTTTGAATAATTCTGTGTTTGGGGAAGTAAACACACACACCAAAGTGAAGTGAAATAAAGTTTCACACTTACACCTTGGTCAACCAGTTCACCCCTGAAATAAACACGTGCATTTCAGAGCCAAGCTATAGCTTTATGATGATAACGAGCACAGGCTCATGGGATAAGCACGGAATACTAGGTATTGCTATATTCATGCCTTAACAGTTAAATTCAAGCTCATGTAGCTTCCCAAATTATGATGTATTTGGCAGTTTCCTCAATTATGATGTATTTGGCAGTAATGCTACGTTTACCAGGCCTTTCACTTCATTTTGTGTCATCAATGAAACAAAACAAAAGCATCATTCCTGTTTCCAGGAAAAGGCTATTTAGCCAGGCTGACAGTCATCCAGACACGATTCTTGGCTTCTTCAGCTGTTCTTCATCTTCCACATTTAAAATGTTCAACATATTTCACCTTTGAAGAGGCACAAACATTAAGGATAGCTCCCCATGGGATTGATATAATTTGCCCTTTTCAGCAAGATGCCAGAAAAGGAATAACTAATAAAGTTGATGGCAATATGAACCATGCAAAAAAAAGTACATATTTCCCTTATGTCTTTGCTATGCTTTCTTCCTCTCCTTTTTCATTGCAACTGACATTTCCTCAGTTTCTGTTTTCCAACACTCCATTGCCTTCACTAGCTCTAAATGGTAGTAGCATCTACCAGTACAAACATGACCAGTTTTAATTTGGCAGACACCAGATGCTGCAGACAATTGTGAGGTGTCCATTTGCCAGAACAAGGGCAGTTTGGTACTGTATCCTGAAAACTGCTCAGTAATTTACCCCATCACTTCCACCTCTAGAATCCAGCCCAGAGATTGTTGTTAGAAGACAGGACGCATGCTTGCCCAAGGAATATTCAGATACATTTTTTAGTCTTCCCTGTGTGTGCAAATACTTGTTGTGACGCCTGATGTTCTGCTTTTGGCTGAGAAAGGTTATTTTTTTTCCTATTGGCTGGCACTGCGCTGTGTTTTGGGTTTAGTATGTGAGTAATGTTGATAACACACTGATGTTTTAGGTGTTGCTAAGTTGTGCTTACCCCAAGTCAAGGACTCTCCAGTCTCCCACGCTGTGCCAGAGAGGAGCACAAGAAGCTGGGGGTGCCCACAACCAAGACAGCTGCCCTGAACAGGCCAAAGGAATACTCCATACCATGGAACATCATACTCAGCACATAATCTGGGGGGAGTTGGCTGTGAGGTGCTGATCACTGCTCAGGGATGGGCTGGGCCTTGGTCAGCAGGTGGTGTGCAACTGCACTGTGCATCGCTTGTTTTTTCTTGGGGTTTATTACTCTTTTTCCTTTTAATTAACACTATTATTACTATTATTATTATTATTATCATCATCATCTTATTTTACTTTAATTATTCATCTGTCCTTATCTCAGCCCACGGGTTTTACCTTTTTCCAACTCTCCTTCCCATCCCACTGGGAGCAGGGAAGGGGAAGAAGTGAGCGAGCAGCTGGTGTGGTATTTACTTGTTGGCTGAGGTTTGACCACCACACCTGAGCAGGCAAAACTGTCCAACATGGAAAGCTAACCCTTCAGGAAGTACTCTGTGCAGCACTTCTACAGTGCTGATCACAGCAGTTTACCAACCCACGGGTTGCTGGGTGCTACTGCAGTACAAATAACCTGATGCTAATGTGTCTGACTTCCCAAACAGTGGAAACTGCTCATCTTCACACAAAATGAGCTTGCTACTTTAGCAGTTTGACCATAACTTTTGAGCTTCTCATTTTACTTAGTATATCAATTTCTCCAGGAAATACCAATTCAAAGCTGCAGTACATATGTTGAAAAGCATATGGAAACTACCAGAAAACTGTTCTGTGGGTATGGCTAGTAAGCTGGGAAACTTTTTACCTACATGTGTGTTAATAAATCAGCCAATTGTATAATTCAGTTTGACAGCAGCTAAAGATTTTAAACATGGAAACTTACTTGCTTTCTGTTACCTCATGGAATTTTGCGTGGAAAATGAACGGAGGAAATTGCAGATGCTCCAGAAGACTCAAAGGGGAGAATATTTGACCTACCTCAACATGTAAGAAACATAATACCACAGACAGGTAGTAAAACCAGTACACTACCAAGACAGAAAGGAAGAAGCTGTAAGCAGCCTTTTCAGAACCAAAATTCTATGATTCTACTGCAAACACTGCTGAATAAGCATTAGTGTGCACAGTACATTCCAGCGGGGCTCAATATCCCAGGAGTTTAAGGATTTAGTAACCTTTTTGACTGACGAAGCTTGAGAGTATTTGGCAAAAGACTGTTGACAGTATTTGCCTGTTTTCTGTTGGGAACAGTATCACTGGATGTTCTAGTTAATGCTGGCTTCTTGGCTACCACATTATTTGCTCCTGTGGAAAAGACTCTTAACTGACTTCACTGCAAAATAAACACTGCTCTGAATCTGAGACTGGTAAGACCTGCTTGCTGCTTTATTTTAGCTAGATAGTTCTTTAGTATCCTTTTTGAACTGTGTTGAAGTTGTGGGAGTGAATAACGAAAAAAAATACCAGTATGACATTTCATTATTATAAATTTTCTGTCTGTAGCCACTTCCTTTCCTGAGAGTCTGTTAAAGAAAAGTCATTCACTTTTCTTGAACTTCTGAAAAACAGGACTTCTGTGATACAAATAGGTACAAAGAAACAATAGCTCCAAACTACATGGCTTTATTTATATTTGTCCATCTCATTGTTTACATGGAAAGTGTCTGTAAGTTTCTGAATACTGGCAGCAACCTATTCAAAATCAACCCACAGGTCTCGAGGTTTTTTGGTCTAAAAACCTCACCAATCAACTTTAAAAAGAAAATATAGAATAAATAATCCAAATCATCTTTATGCATTCATAATCATTACGTGATTCACAGAATCATGTAATTTAACAGGAAGGAAAACAGAGTAAAATACACTGAATGAATTATTCTTTGCTGGCTTTTTCAGTGAAATCTCCCAAGAGACTGACAGAAGCAGAGAAAGAACTTTGCTAACATTTTGCTTTAAAAACCCCACATTTTTTACCAATAATCTTATCTTTTCATTCAGAAAACTACGAGAAGTACTTCAGGTACTTTTAGGTAAAGGCCTTTCTTTAAAAAGGCTTAAAACAAGCTGAGGACTGTGGGATTTCAGATAAGCATGCTCAGAGGCTTCTCTGTAACAGAGCTCTGTTCTCCAGATACATGGAACCTCCCAAAAGATACTTGATCACATACAACATTAAGAAACTTAAACAAGAGTTGAAAACCTAAATTAAGGCAAAAGTCAAAAAAGATCTAAGAGATGACCTCTAGCAAGGGATGTCAGAATTACAGGTACACATTACAGAACATGCAGACTAAAATACATCTGCAAATCACTGGGAACAGCACTTGTTTATTTTTTATAGCACTGTAGACTAACTCACAAATTATCCTCTCTCTCTTCCTAATTACCCTTCCTTTTTTTCTCCTCACTGACTTTGCAAGGGGATTTTGACAAATTAATCAAACCTCAAACTCTTTCCTTTTGTTGTCTTCTACATTAAATTACAGAGATCTCATGTCAGTAAAACAGTCAGTAAGGGTGGGCTTCATCCGACACTGAAACAAATGTGAGTCTCGAAAAAAATTCTCAGTACTAGTTTTCTTTTTGTAATGAATGTAACAATGATGACAAACCACAAATAATCAGCTGGCAAGGTGGCAAATATCTATGCCAAGTAGATAATCTAAACTTTATCAGAGGTTTCCTCTGTTCAAAGAAATCCTGTAAGACATTTGTTGAGAAATGCTGTACAGGTTACTAACAGGCACATTAAACACTTACAGTGAAAGTATCTTTAGAACTGTCTAAGATGGCCAAGAGCTCTATTCTCTTCATCTGGAAAATGCATCATTAAAAACACTAATAGATTTTCTTGATTTTTTTAAAAGGCATCTTACCATTGCAGTGTAGCTGGAGTTGAATGCGGTTTTGATGCTCTATTATTTTCTTTTTCCTCATCTGTTAAGAAACAAACAAAAAAATGCTATGTAATTTCATCAGGAATTTCTCAGGAATTCATGAACCATTTTTTTAAAAAGAAGTTTTGAATGGTAAGAATTTTTTAAAAAAATAACTCAAATAATTTTTAAAAATCTAAAATGTTCTCAAGTGCCAAAACTTTCTCAAGATATTGGCTGAATTTTGGAAATGTAAATAATGATGTTTCCTAAACTACCATCTGTAGATACTGCTTAAGGCAATAAACCATGCAAGTATCACTCATAGCAGGAGCAGAGTGATGCCTAGTAATAGTGACATTGAAAAAGATAAAATTTATATGAAAAAAAGTAACTCTTAGATCTCTAGCAGCATGTCAGAACATGCAAACAGTTTCAATCATTCCAAGGGAACTGTTGCATTACCCAAGTTTTATATTAGATAAGGCATTTAAAATAATGGGGTACACCCATTGTTTGATCCTAACATAAGGTATATACTAGATGTTTATAAATTTACAGAGATTAATTCTGAATGAGAAGTGTATATTCTGTAATACACTTTATTTCTTTCTGTGTGATTTCTCTGATAATATTCCCCATTAACTGCTTCCGAGACAACTCTGATTTGCTGACTTTCCAAAAACTTGGATAAAAGATGAATAAAGAAAAAGATAATTAAAATTAAACTTCAGATATTGGATTCTTCCTACTTTGCATTTGTTCTTTTGAAACAATTTAGGAATATGCATAGAATAATTCCGATTAAATTGTGTTTTGTTAAACGTATGAAACATTCCTTGGTGAAAGCTGAGTGGAGCACAATCAGCAGCTCCAGAAGGGTATTCTTTGGCAAACACTGCTGTATCAAACACATTTTGAGATTTTAACAACTTTTTCCTCGATGAAGCCATTCGGCATAGATGGCTTTGATACCTAAACAGTGAGGTAAACCTGTACACCACGCTGCAAGTTTTCATGTAATTAACTTTTAGGAGTTATTTAAGCGAGGCTTTAGGATGCTGGATCTTATGGGAGCCGGGCTATCTCCTCTGAACATCAGACCCTCTTGGGAGGCCTTTTTGTGCTGTCCCGGGAACCCACGCACATGAACAACACCCCACCTAGCAAGGCTCAGTCTGCAGCCCTCGTCGCCCAGGATCTCCTGCATCCCTCACGGGAAGCTGTGCTAACCGAGCATCCTCCATCCTGCGGCCGCTGCCCTGAGCGTCGGCAAATCCATTCCGCAGCTCCCCACGGACCCCCAGCGCAGCCCCCCTTCTGCATCTGCATGACAATGGGCCCCTAATTATTGGGCCGCGCACTCCCTCCCTGCCTTTCAGGGCCCGCCTTTATTCAGCGCACAGGACCAACATACACATCTCAAATCACTTTTAAATTGTGGGTTTCATTTGTTTTTTCCTAAACAGGCGGTCGGCGTGCAGCAAACCCGGGCACACGGGGCCTGAATGCCGAGCGGCCGTGGCTGCCGCCCCGCACGAGCAAGGACCTGGCATGGGATGGCTTCCACCTGTGCTAACGTGACTCATTTTCCCTCTGGACACGTGACAGGCATCAGACATCAAGTCAATATCCAAGTTACACAATATTAGAGTCTCTGCACCCCTTCCATTCCTCCCCCAGCTGTTTTTCACTTGCACTAAGAAGGAGCACCTGCTTTACCTAACCTGCCCTCAGACACACTTCACACCAGCTGTACTCAGCTCCTCCCACGTAAGGATTTGTTTTAACAACACAAACTAACAATTAGGTCATAAACTGCAATTTATGTCTCCCTCCTCAACTATGTTTGCTTCCTGTGGATCCTTCTTGAAGACTCTTCAGGATCCTCCACTAACTGCCCCTTCTCCAAGAAGGAGAAGGATGGACTTCAACCATAACTCCAAAAATTTCTTTAAGCATTATTTCCCAGAGAATATTACCCATCGAACAACTGGATTTTCAACAAAGCTAAATTTTTCACAGTTACTGCTTGTCTCCCCAAAATCTCTGTACAAGAAAACAGTGCAACTTTGTTTTCTGCCAGTGGACCAGCTGTCAGCCAAACTTTCACTTTTCTATTAAAAAGATGGAAAGAACTGCACATAGTACAGGAATCGATGGGACCTAGAAATACAAGCTTTCAGTATTACATATACAAGCACTTAATTCTACCTTGTATAGTTTAACAATACAATCTCATCAGATAACTGACTAGCAGAATATAATAAATATCCCTATTCTTTATATTTTAGCTGGCAGCAGGGCACCTAATGGCATCCAGATCGAGCAGAGAATATTTAACTCTTGACTCAGGTCTGATCCTAGATCACTTCATCTAGCATGAAAGAGGCAAGAGAAAACTGCATTTCTTACTTTTTGGCCTGTCATTTTATCAATTCACATTAAAACAACACTGTAGATTAAAATGAACTCATACCTTTAAAAATTCAGTACTTTTTAAATCAAATCTATTTTGTAGGAAAAGGAAATAAAGTCACTGAAAATAAGTCTTGCTTTGAGGCACTGTCAAAGAAGAGACATGACAATTCTTCTCTGACAAATCCAAAAGGGCTTGAAGTCACAAGGAAAAATCTTGTTCCTAATTCACAGATGCAGGTGTTCACACACAGCACCTCAGGGAGAAACCCATCTAGTGTGCTCTGCCAGTAGGAGGACTACCAGTATCCCAAGGAAAGGTGTCCTCAAGGTACCTGATTAAGTGGAAAACCTGGTACTCATCCCAAACTGAATGCAGGTATTAGCTTAGACAATTGCAAGTAAAACTCTCAGCATAGAAGGGACCTTCAAACATAATAAAACCAGGGAACATTGATGTTCTAGAAAAACAGTATTTGTTGGTTCCCAGATACATCAGAGAATCTTCCTCTTCCCAAACTCCATGAAAGTTTCTCTGCTAACAGCTCCATCTTACTTTCAAAATTCTGTTTCAAAGCCGCTCAGGTAGAGCCCTGTTTGTATCTTGTGCATGTTTGCATCCTTGTGGCTTTCCCACAGCTCTCAATGGTATCCTCTAACTTTTGCTCTCTGATTCTAGGTACAGCTCAAGGGATTTCTTGCTTCTTGCTGCAAGACATGAAGACAACAGGAGCTGTGCTCAGCAGCTTTGAGCCTGCTGCCTTAAACACAGTGAGTGGAGCAATCCAAAGCGAAGACACACCTTTTTCTAAAGTGTTGATGTTAGTCTGTCATAACTAAAATGGAGCTAAGTTCTTCTTTCCACTGTGGAGGTAATTGGAGAGCCCTGTACTTTCCTGTGCTGCCTGCATGTGTCTCAAAACCACTAAGGAGCTAACATGCTGTTAGTATCTTTATATGGATAAAATCCTTCCCTTAGTTCAGGTAGCTCCACATTTTTCAGAGGAATTGACTCTTCCTCTGTAGCCCCTGCAGGCCAGATTTTGACTGTTCTCAAAAGTGATTTGGCCTTAGCTAAAATTAGATTATAACATGAAGCTACCTTGTCTCTTACATGTAGCCATAAATGAGATTCAGGCTCATTAGCATGTATTCCGTGCTTTTAGAACAGTGGGATCTTTTAAAACCCTCTGAGAACCATGGGAGCATAGTTCTCACTGAGTAGGTATGACTGAAAAAGAAAGAATTTTCTCCAAGGAAAATTTCAATGAAAACAAGTAGCTCTTTTAAAAACTTTTTTTAAATGGAAGAATTAGAGGTTTAGTTCAAACAAAAAAAGAAGCTGCTGGATAAGTCCATTACAGCCAGTATGAACATGGATTTTGAACACCACTTTTGAAGTACAAAAAGTAGTCTGAATATTTTCATTTATCTCGTAGAAGCTGTCTACACATTTACATTTCCAAATAAGCAAGAAAATTTGGACAAGCAACCCTTCCACTTCATCAAGGAACATCACAATTCCTTCCCCATGGAACTGAAGTTGAGACTTTCATAAGCCTTCGTGTTCTTCCAGACCTCTATTTAAATTTAGATAACCTGGTTCAATGAACAGTACACAGAAAATGTTACGGGGTTGGGGTTTTTTAATTATTGCCTACAAGGTTGTACCATTCCCTTTTCCTGTGAATCTTTTGATGAACACGGAATGTGAAAGTGGCAGTAGGAAAAATGTTTTAAAAACTGGAAAGTGAAATAAAATTTAGTGATAATTTTTGTATTAGAATGTAAAAGTTGTGGTTTGGAAGAGGTCATAAAATGTTCCAAAAGAGTAAGGAGCACCCCAGGAAGTACAGAGATCATGTGAATCCATGGCTGTGAGTCATCGCTTCCTTTCCCAGTGTAATGCAGGTTCAAGAGGCCTGGACGTCTCTGGGTAAGAATGGAAGATTGCAAAGGACCTCTGTGGCCTGAAGTGTGGTTCTGTAGTATACTTCAACTGTAGAAAAGGAGACCAGCAAAACTATTACTCCTGTCCTAAAACCCTGTGAACTCTAAAATCATCCAGGAAAAAAAGAGTCACAAGAGCAAACGTTATGCTCTGTAAGAACATTGTCAGTTCACAGCACAAGTTCTCATAATCTTCAGTGGAGCCAAGGCCAAAAAAAAAAACCCCAACTGAAAACCAAACCCACATTTTCTCTGGTAGGCCAGCCAACAGCTACCTCATGCATAGAGACAAAAAACTGGTCAAGAGAAAGGCGGATGAGGCTTTCTTCTGTTGCAGATGAAAACTGGAGCTACGCTGACAACAGCAATTTGACCACCATTCTGAAGAATTCAAATAGGGTTACGTGGGTTTTCTCAAAACATTTTGCCTCCTGCTTTGTTTGTAAATGTATGACAGAGGCTGGACAAAGAGTAACACGATGGTTTGGAAATTTTTAGTTGGTGTGCGGGCACTGTTAGAAAAATCTTAGAAAGAGCTCGAGGACTAGAAAGGAGCTCATAGGACAATGATTTCTATGGTAAAACTTCTAGTATGTTCTGGATTTCACAGATTATTGGTCTTGCTGCTGTGGCTTATTTTGCTTTCCTACTCCTTCCTCTTCACCTTCTCCCCTCCCTCACCTCCCCCTCAAAACAAGGATGACTTTTCAGGTGGATTAATTCTCTTATCTGCACTGCAGAAATGCTGGTAATCAGTGCAAAGGAAGCATCTGGAAGAACTGGCTATTAAGAAGGAAGCTAGATAAAATCAACTCTGCCTCTCATTTGGGTTTCCATTATATGCTGTGACAATGTCTTCTGCACACAAATAGTGGAACAAATTCATTTATGTATTTGTTTTATCAGTTCTAAATTCACTGCCTTTCATTATTGTTGCTTGCCCCTTAATTCCAGAACCAGAAAACAGAATGAGCCACCATCCCATCTTCTCAATGCCACTGTCTGAAACACCTGCTCTTGTTAACCACACAGGTCCTCTTTTTACTGGCCCCAGCTATGTGGAAGTTTCTCATGCTCACATTTAAAGCACATATACCTATCTTGAATTCTGACCCTATTAAGAGTCTGAACACACATCTCATTCATTACAGATTTCTTCCATCACTTTCTCAGTAGCATCAGAGGGAAATGAACTTTGTATATCCCACAGGTTCTCGTAAAATTCAAAATAAGCTGATGTTTGTATTTTCACTACAATCCACTCTAATATTTTTAAGATAAATTAATTTCTATTCCTTAATTTTTAAAAACAAAAACCCCCAAGCATCTCCCAGTTTCATTGTCTATCTTTAAAGATTCTTGTCCACTGTTCTTAGCTTGGGATTAATTAATAAATAACATGTTTCTACTAACATCTTCCTTCTCCTTCAGAAATACTGCCTCAAAACATATCCTTAGACAAATAAGAGTAAGGACCCAAAACAGCAAATTTCATGATCCATTACAACACTGTGCTACAGGGCATGCCATTTTACCATGATGTCAAAATAAATAATTCTCTTAAAATGCAAAAAAATTAAAAGGGAATTTCAGCAATTAAGTTAGCTAAAATATACTTTCTAAACTCATATTTATGAAATGTAAATTACTAGTTACTGAATTAAAGAATTCAATCTGCATTAATATCTTGTAACGTGAATATATGAAGTCCTGAGAGGAAAACTAGCATGAAGAGTATTTTGCTTTAGGCAAATTAAGCAGAATAGAAATTGTATGAACAGGGAAAACTAAATGGTAAGCTAGAAATTGTCTTGCAATTTTAAAAATAAACAATTTGGTTATTTTAAATTACTTTGGAGCTGTTTTGATTACCTGCTATTGCTAAAAATCAAGATCTAAAATTACTATCACTAGAAAAGAAAAAAATAGTTATTTTAAAATCAGCTAGATTCATCATTGTTTACTCTCTCTGACTAAAAAGAAAGCAATATCATGTTTTAGTATATGATTTTTTAATCTCACAATTGTTTAATTCCTAAAAGAAAGATTTTTTTGTTTATGTTTTGATATAGTAGTATTGGAAAATGGGACATTTTTTCCCTGTATTTTGACCACATGGTGTTCACAAGTGAAAAGCCAAACAGGTGGTTTTGCTCCTAAGCTAATACTAACAGCACATTTTAGAGGTCATCCAACCTTCATTCAGTGACAAATTCTTCTGGTTGTTTTGTCCAATAGATAGTATTATTTCCTATTAAAAAAGGCAAATATTACAGAAAAAATTTAATAAAACTGTTGAATATGTCAAATGAGTTGACTCTTTAAATGACAAAGTATTAAAAATATCATTGAGATGTAGCAACTTATGTAACAGGAAATGAGCACTTGGACATGTTCACACTGACTTTAAATGAATGTCAAGTTACTTACTTTCATCATTAGAAACATTCCCCAGAGAGGTGTGACTGGAATAACGTTTGTTTTCACTTTCATTGAGACATCGTTCAATCCAACTCTCTGCAAAAAAAACCAAAGATGCTCTTTTGTGTGTTTGTCTGCATAAAATATAAACCTGCAACAGATAAATCTCAATAAAGTGCCAGTGTTCAACAGATGGTGATCTTTAACATTTCTGTTAAAACATGCTCAGTCTGAGGTTATTTAGCAAGAAAATCCTTTCTTGCTTTCAAACTTAGCTGTTGCTTTCTAGTTTCAATTTTGGGGGCTTTTTTGTTGCTTTTAAACTACAGAGGCTGAAACACTTCTGTGTACAAAACAAAGGTCCTCAGGATATTCTCTCCCCCATCACATGATACATTAAAAAATAAAAATCAACTGATACACAGAAATGCATTAGTTTCCAAGTCTTAGTCTGGCAAAAGATTATATCCTCGAGTATTCCCACTGGCTTTGGAAGAAAATGGGTATAAAATCAATCATTCATGTGAATTTTGGTTAAATCAAGGATCAAGTGGTGCTCTCTGAAGCCCAGTCCTACAACCTCATTCACACTGGTGGAGTCCCAGGCACTACTGAGATCTTTTCCTCCCTGGTGCAAGTCCAATGTAGCAAGTCAGCAGCCACTGAGCTGCTCAAACCTTTGTCACCCCACAGTGCAAATGCAACCACTCCTGCTCCTCCCTGTTTTTCAATTAATTCCCACCAGTCAGACGAGTTACCTACAGCATTACATTGATTTGAATCCGCTGTTCTTCCTGGAAGCTATAACTGACATCCCCTGATGACTTTAGAGGATGCACCAGGCTCAGCAGAATATACTGTTACAGGTCTTCAGGGCAAAAGTTACACCTTCTTATGTGTTTCCTTGGACAAGGTATGAAATATGAGTTTTGAGTTTGCCTAAATCCCTGGGTATTGCTACAATAAACTGACCTTCCTCATAGGATTATTTTTCAAGGGCGTGAACGTGGGCAGAAAAGAGTTTATGCTCAGAGAGCTCTGTGTGGTGAAGGCAAGAAAAAGAAGGGGTAGGTGGGAAGGCTTCAAGGCAAGCCTGCAAGTTATGACAGGAAACAACCCCACTGAGTGAAGAGATGCACAAGAATTAAAGGGAAACAGGCCTCTCTGTCAGCAAACTGCCAGAGCCAGAAACACCTTCAAAGACATGGAAATGGCTCCAGATTCCTTTCCATAAGCCCCCCCACCAGACACCAGGCTACCTGCACAGCACAGGCAGTAGCCTGCCAGCCAGCAAAAGCCCATCACAGCGGCAGGCTTGAAGGGAAAGCAGGAACTCAGCTTCTTGGGAAAGCTGCTCATCTGGTTTATAGAAGATAAAAGTTGGTATGACTTCATTTCAGCACTAGATTCCAATAAACAAATAAATGAATAGTCATGACCAAATACATCCTGCAGAAAAGAAAAACTTTTTAAACCCAGGCAGTTGCATGAACTCGTGCATATTCCTCTGTGCACACCCCCTGCACTGCCATGTAAACAAAAGGGCAATGGCACCTGTGAAGAGCCTCAGAAAGGGTCTGCTGAGAACCCTTCAGAGCTGATTTCCAGGCCCTGCCACAAGACTCCAGTGGTTTTGCATCCTTGTGGTTTCCAGGCAGTGTTGTGGCAGCTCCAGGCTATTCCCCTCCCTCTGCCTCTTTGCCTGTGTATTCACAGTAGGAATATGCTGCAGTGCTGCCTTCATCAGTACAAGCACGTCCCTGTGAGCATCTTTCTCATTCACCATCACACTTGTGCCTAAGAAGTCTCACAGCCACGCAGCCTGCTCCTTTGAGGTACTTCTCTGAAAACCATCCAAAAACCCATTTGATGTCAATAGATTTTTTAAAGGATATTTCTTCTCCCATCAGATTCAACACAGCCTTGTATAAAAATCACTGTAAGGCTGCCGACACCACGACATAAAACCTGCCAGCAGGGCTTGTGCTGTGTAACCAGCCCCTGCTCAGTTACAAACCCACAAGCAGGCGGTGACTCCAACTCAGAGGCTTTCCCTGCTTGTGCTGCTCAGCTGCGTGGGGTGGGGATGTATCACCTCCTTGTCTAAGGGCCAACACAACGATATGGCTGCTTTCTGCCAGATTTCTTTCGCTGCCCTAAAACTGAGCTCACAGCATCTCTCCAGTCTCCTTTTAAGTACTGTGAGCTGTCTTACAGGTGAAGAGAAACTTGCTGCCGAAGGCAACATCAGAGAGAGGTGCAAGAAGCCTTGGGAAAGATCACCCTACCTCCTCCTCCTCCTTTCAGCACACAGCCATGGCTGTATATAATTCCCTTGGCTCTGAGCCCAGCTGCAGGGAGTAAAAGCAAAGGCGGCTGCCATTAGCGCCAAGGGGAGACCGATGCCCAGCTCTGCCCTTTCTTTTCCTGCCGGCACCGAGAGCTGGGAAGCTGGGATGCATCCTCTTCCCTCGGCAGCAGGGAACTGGCAGCAGCCATCTTTAGTCAAATTCCCTGCCTAAGTAGAAGGAAAAAAAAAACTTTTTAAGTGTCACTCGATAACCATTTCCATCATCCTTGTTCACGCAGTGTCTCTGATAACTGCGTGCCTTCCCCTTTTTGATGGGAAAAGCAGCCAGTTTACATGGCCACATAGAAAGTCTGGAGCAGGGTGCAGTTACTGTTTAATTATGTGCTGCAGCTCCTTTGGTCCTGAATCACCCCGGTTCAGCCTGCTGCAGCCTGAGTCTGGCTTTCTCTTTGTGGCCTTGCATTTAAATAGCTGATAGAAATTCTTCAGGCCTGAAAAGATACATGACCTGTCTGGCAGCAAAGAATGAAGAAAACTAACTCTTTTGAGCAAAAATGTCAGGGAGTTTATAGCAAATTTGCCAAATTATTTGGCTAATGACAAAATGTGACAAACCAACTAACTATTTAAAGGTTGTATTATCGCATAAACCAAATTATGCAAGTATAAATAAATAAATATTCTAACATATAACTTCATTTAATAAGTAGCTATTTTGTACTGTTTGCATAAAGAAAAACATCTTTATAAGGCTTTAAACTCTCAATATTAATAACAGTGTCTTCAGATATTAAAAGAAAATACAACTACAGTTTTGCTAAAATTTTGAATATTCCCATCAGGAGCCCACAAAGCCCAGACACAAGAACACCTGCCCAAAACAAAACAAAAGAAGAAAGAGGCATAGCGAACAAAATTGAAAGTTGAAATTAGGTTTGACTTTTGGAAGCTCTTTCAGAGTTAATAACATTAGATCTTGTTCCAGCTTAAGGAACCCACTGGGTAGAGCCCTCCACATGTGGAATGCTCTTGTCCTCATGACACGTGGATGCGCCTGTCCCAGGCAGTCCGGCTGCAGAGCTGCAGGAGAAGGCCCATGGGGAGCCCCTGGTGTCTCCAGGCTGAGGTTCCATCCCAAGGCTGGCACCCCATTACACCACTGTTCTAAACATGCATTGAGTCATGTGGGATGGAAGTCATGTGGGAAGGCTTTTTGTGATTGAAGCTTAATTGTTGCACTTAGACCTCACCAAGCTCTCACAGGCAGGATTTCACAGCAGGAAAACTCACAGAATGATGGAGAGTTCAGGCAGCTACTAAGCAGAAGTGCACATCAGACCTGATAACAATGATGAATCATTAATACAACATGAGAAACTCCAAATTTCTAATGGGAAGTGCTTGTGAGCACAAAAGAAAATACATTGTGTGTAATACATCGCTGTGTTTTTAGTGTATCAAGCCTTAAGGCATTTCCTCTCCCCCTCTAGGAGTCCTTCCCACAAGGAGTTCCAGCATACCATACCCTCAGCTATACTGGGGCAGTGGTTTGAACAAGGAGCAGCACTAGTGAAAAAGCAAAAATATAAATTAGGAATATCTAGTAGTAAAATTATATTCATACTCATAACTGTGACACAGTATGGAAAGTATCATAAATCTTACTAGCAAAGAAAGCAAAGAGTGTTTTTAATGGCATTTTGAAGATCCATCTTTAAATATCACAGCAACTATTTAATTTTGCACAGGTCAAGAGTGAGCTGTAGTGAAACACACAACTGTGCTCCTCAACCTTAAAATTTTTATTATATAATTTTGCATACCACTAAACACAAATACCTTGTATCTGCTGTGGGATTCCTACATGAGGGAAAGGAGATCATTATTCAAATTACAATAATTTTCCCAGTGTAAATTTTCTGACAGAAAAACTATTACACAAACAAACAAAAAAAATAGAAATTGTTCCAAATTAAATGCTGAAAGATGAATTTAAAATAACTATGGAACTATTTCTGGCCCTAATTTTGCCTCTTCTCTTCTTGATCCCAGTCTTTCTAAGATTGACACATCCACTGAGACTCAAGAACCAGAGTGTTTCACCTCCATTCCATGTGCCCACCAGACTTTTAACAACAGAAGTTTAAACTGCACTTGTTTTCAAAAGTGGGCAGAGCAGAAGCCTGTGCAGCTTCACCCCATCCCCAAGGCACTTCTTTTCAACAAACAGCTATTTTTATTTGTATGGTGTTTCAAAGATTGAGCTGGGGAGGCAGGCCTCAGACTCCCCAGACAGAAACAGATGAGAGCTGCTCAGGAGCAGGAACTTTCATGAACTATCAGAAATGAGAAGCAGAAATGTTCTTTAAATATATCTTTGACAAATTATTTTGACATGTTAGGTCCTTCAGAAGGAAAGGCTTGCTTCTGGAAGTCACCTTCGAAAGGCTTCTCCCTGCAGAGGCTGAGTTGAGGCGATACAGCAGAGGTGCCTGTGTATACTGCCAGTACATTTAATGAGATAATTACTCCTTCTTGTTTGTGTAATGGTTATTAGCTTAGTATATTTGCAGCCCAGAGCACTCATTACTCCCACATGGGCACGCCGTAGCCAGAGCAAGGCAAGAGCCACTTGGGCTCCTCTCTGCAGAGAAGAGGAGGTGGGTCTGATCACATCCCCAGTGGCTTCTGCTCCTGCTGTCCTGCCAGGAGGGTCAAGAGTTGCTGCAGGAACAGCATTACCTGGAATCACAGACTCTTCTGGCCTTTGTGAGCCACTGTGGCCACAGGCACTGGGGGGGCTGTGCCATACAGCTTGGAACTGACTGTACCCAGAGCCACTGGCAACAGCCCTGTGGCCATGTGTGCATGTCCTGAAGGGAGACTAAGAGGCTTTATGGACAGAATAAAGCTCTGTGGTCACCTAATCTGAGCTGCATTTTGCTCACCTCATTCCCTACAGCGGTACAAACAGTACTGGTTTTCCACAGTTATGCCATATCCTCTGATACATCTGACTTGGATGTGGTCATATCACTACCATAACTGGGAATCGCTGTATTTTTTTAAGTGTATGAGATGAGAATCCCCATGTCCTAGAGAGATAGCCAAGGCTTTAGTAATAACAAAATTTGCACAATTATTTATTTCACCAAAGCCATTGCAATTGCATGAAAAACCCTCTCACGTGCCTTCAGCTCTAGATTGTCTCTCATACTCCGAATTTTAAACTCACCAACAAGCATGACAATTTACTTAGGGAGCTACACACAGCCTGACACTTCTTTCACATGAGTTTGCTTGCCACTGAAATAGCACTATCACTGGAATAAGAGTATAAGGTTTGCTAGGAACTAAACCACTGTCTGAGCTACATACTAACTTGGATGGCACAGCTGCCAACAGTCTAGCTCCTTATCTTTATTCATGATTGCTCTTGTAATTTTTTGCCCCAGTTTCTCAAGGCAAATTTTAAAAAAAGTTGTGAGTAACTGTGAGCAAAGGTACCTAAAGGTAGGTAATGCAAATATGAAGGGACTACCAAATTGTAGTGGATTTGTAAGAGGACCTGCGGGAAAAATGAATATTTAACAGTGATGACAGACTTCATTTTACAGTTCCAGTGACAGAAGAGGAACTCCTCTCATGCATATGGAGTCTTAGCACCCCTCTGAGTTATTTGTTCATTGTTCTCAGAGGGAAGAGTTCCTCATCTCTTCCTGCAGCATGTCTTTGCCAAGTGTCTCAGTACCAAGCTGGCCAGCAACACTGTCTAGCTGCTCATGTGATCTTTTAGGCCAAGAGAAAGTGGTCGCAAACAGCAAATTTAGCAGGTAAAAGCAGTAACTCAAAAGCTCAAGAGTCTGACTGAAGGTCATAGAACTTCCCATTTTCATTTTGATAGCCCATGGTACCAACTGGAGAGTTCATGCAATGATATTCTATATCTTTTCTTATTAAGGAAACCACCACTGTCCTGACAGCTTCTTCTGTTGTCTGTCTCAGAGTAAGTGCTGAGGTTTGCAAGATCCATTGAGCTTTTCTCTGCAGAGATGATCTTGCTGAACGTGGTTTGAGACATGCCAGCACCCCAAAAACTCTGTTCATGCTCTCCATGTTGCACCACTGCTGTGGACAGAGAACTTCTAACCTCTACAGCTGTTAAATTCATAATGTCTGAGCAGCCTGCCTGCTTTGGCCATCCCTTAGAGTGCTGCAAATCTAATTTCTAAATGCTGTATGAAGGAAAGTAAGGAAAAATGAGCCAGTACATCTCATATTTTGACGAATGCAAGTGAAGACTACATCTTGTAACATTTCAATATCTTGGAGCAATTGGTCATACCAGCTTATAAGACAAATCACGAGTTTAAAACAGTCCCTTAAAGGCAAAAGAGATGATTCCTTTCTCTCAGGAGTAATGATTAGGAGATAAATCTGAAGTCTGACCCTCAAACAACTAAACACCTATTCTAGTACCTTCTGTATACAACATCTGGTCTGAGTAGAAGCAGATTCACGTTCTGTGTCTCTCTCACACCTTGTGGCACAGCACTGCTGGTTACAGGCACATCTGCCACCTGAGAAGTGTAACACTGCTGGAGTGCTGTGCAGGTTGGTTACAGCAGCACATTTAAAGCTTTTAAAGAACCATGCTGCTTGAAAGAAAGCAAACAAAAATAATTTATCTACAAAGCCTCAGTCGACTGCAAAAGCAAGACCTAAACAAGATCTTGCTTAGCCTGCACATGTGTCTGTGACATGATGGCTTGGTAGCCACTGGCTCCCATTGAGGGCATTAAACTTACCAAAATCAACTAAAATCAAGCAGAACAAGCTGCTTGGGACAGCCAATCACACAGTAATTTTCAAAACTTTAGGTTTTCATAGGTGATGTAATCAAAATGTTCCTCCTCTCCACTGTCAAATGAAAGGTTTGTGAGACCATACAAGGGTCACTGTCCAGCTGCTGTTCCCTGTGACAGCTTCAGCACATAGACACTCCTAGTCACAAAACAGCTCCCCTCTAACCATCGAGGAGCACCTGCCATGCAGAGCCTGGTTTTGCTCCTTGCTGCCTCATTCAGTGCCATCGGCTGGCGAGGCACACAGCCTTCAGTCAGTGCGTGCGAGCTGTCAGGAACATCTTCAAGCTCCACAGGAAATCATGCCAGTGTCCTCCTTGGTCCTGCATAGCCATCTTCTGTTCTTCCAAGAGACCTGCTCCTCAGGGATGACAGTGACACATGGCCTTGGTGCAGATGGCAGAGCTGCTACCCTGGCAAGCTGCCAGATACCTCGGTGTTTTGTTTGCTAATCTAACTTTTTATTTCATTTCCAACAGGGGAAAATATCAGGCATTCTTGTTACAGTCCTTTCTTTTGTTCTCATTTCTTGGCATACAATTCTATTGGAACTATTTCAGGGTTAATGGACATTGGTCCAGGGCACTTCGTAGATGTTGGCAGGAATGTTTTTGTTCTTTTTCTTTGACTCATGATTCTGGTAAAGCACTGTGAAGATTCACCATGATATCATAAGAATGCAAAGAATAACTCTCTTGGGTGTGAGAGAGCTCTTTCATTTTGTTTAGCCAGGTCTTCACTCCCAGTATTGATTTTCTACTGAACTATTTGATAAAGTATATTAAAAATTGACAAGCCATGTTTAAACTGATAACAAAAAGTACGACAGTTAATAATTTTTTAACTCCTCCAGAATACTTGGGTAGGAAAGCTGGAATTTATGAGATGCTCTGTTCTTCTTACGCTGTGCACTGTGCAGAAGTTCATCTGAATATGATGCTTTCATTTAAGTATTCTGTCAACAATATTCCTTGTTAAGAAGGTGCATACCAAATGTAGATAAAGCACCCTCAGAAGCCCTATAATACAAGATGCCTCTGCATATTGATTCTGGTGTTTAGGGCAGCCTCTACTCTGGATCAAACAAGGTTTGTGAACTCCTATCTGTCCCCCTCTCTGGAATCACAAAACATGTTGCTTTTGCATTTCCAACTCAATATGCATGTTAATTAGGAGTAGCCCTTTCCCTCTCCCAGTCACACACAGATGTTATCTATTCTTTCATTTTGAAAAGTAAGTTTCACCAGACCAGTAAACAGCTGCTTGGTTTTTGCTTCATCAAGGCCATTCCTCATTTAGCGGCAAAGCAAACCTCACTTGGTCCAATTTCAGTGCAGTGACATTTCCTCACATTCCCTTAGTGACACCAGTATCTGACCAATTCACCTCCCCCAGGGCTGAACTTTAACTTAGATGGCTGTGCAACATGCAGCCAATCTTTTCATCGGTAAGATCATCACACACATCATGTGGCTTCCAAGCACCAGCCCTGCACACAGCAAAGTGTGCCCTCATGCTTCCACAGCAGGATGTGTTATGGCTCCTCAGTCCTTCTGCATGAATCAGTGCAAAGGCTATCATTGTCTCCAGTTAAGCTGCAATATTTCCTTCCAAGGAAATGCAAACATGCCTCTTGATTGCTAAACCTGTTCTTACCCAGATTAAAGCTCAGAGTCTATTGATGCCCTTTTTGCCCCAAACTCCATTAACTTCTTATGCTACAGAATTAACATAAGACACGTAAGTGAGCTTATGGGGCCTTAAATTATGGGTACCTCTCCCATTTCTTACAGCCTGCAGCAGTCTCTGCTCACTAGCTTCTGAGTAGAACATTCCCTGCTGCCATGGTCCTTCAGTTCATCAGTGTGCATGAGAAAACAGGGAGTCCTCAAATCCCTAATTCAGCTCTGCTTCACCATTGCACAGGGCTGGAATCATTTGGCTGAGCAGGAGAGCTGCGGCTCAAAAAACAGAATTTGCATCAAGTACCCATGAAATGCTTCCCTCTGCCTCAGGAGCTGATGAATCCAGCAGACAGGCCAATTTGGCACAGAGATGGTAGTGCATCAGTAAGACAGGCCCACAAAGATGACAAAATGAAAAAATGTGAGATATGGGTGGGGGATACACAAAACACTGGTTGTGGGGCTCAGGGGGGAGAGAGAGGAGGGACAAGGCTGGATTTTGGAAAGGAGGTGAGAAAGAAAAGGAAAGAAAACAAAAGAATGAATGAGAAAGAAAAGGACATGGTCAGAAAGAAAAGATAGGAGAAAAGAAAGTAACTACAGAGGTTTTTTGGGTTTTTTTTAATCAGGAGAAAAGAGGTCAGCTCCTAAAGGAATGAGGCTACAGTAAATATTTCTCATTAGAAACAACATCCAGTTGAGCAGACTGAAAGAACATGAGAAGACAGACACATATGTGCAAAGAATACATGACTCGGTGTTAGGACATAACCATAGCAGCAGGAAAGAGACAATCACTTGACTGAAAAAGAGTGCGAACCAAGAGATAGAGATACTGCATTTACTCAAATGGTGGCCCCTTTTCCTCCCTTTATGGATATCTACTCCAAACCTATCCATTGCTCACTACTGTCAAAGGATGCAGCCATCACATCACTCACAACCATTTTGTGCGTAAATATGGCACGCCAGACAGAAACAAATGAATGCTGTTTCTCTCAGAATGAACACAAAGAATACCTGCCTACCAAAACCAGCAGAGAGGACATTAATAAATCATCATAACATCTCCCCCCCAAAGACTGGTACGACTCCGAACTAATCTGTGTATACAGAACTAGCATTTCATGCTATTAGCTTTATAGTCTAAATACAGTTGACTAAAAGTCTTTGCTAAGTCCTGATGTGCCTAGACTTACAGATTTGTAAACCTTGTATGAATTTAGCCCCTTCCAAACTGTGTCTTCCCTTCCTTTAGAACATATTATGAAAGTAGACCAATGCTTTTAAAACTAGGAGCCTGGCTCTTCTGAGAAGACTCCAGTCTCCTCTGAACAATATGCAAAGCAAACTCAGGGAGGGAACATGAGAAAAAAGAGAAGTCTTCTTTCCTCCTTCTCTTTTTGCCCAAGACTCACCAAAACAAGAGTCTAGTATTGAATATTCAGCACTGAATACTAACTGCTCAATAGACGGTCTGTTTGCAGAGCTCAAAGTGGAAATGACCCAGCAAGGAGGAGAGGTGAACACGCTGCTCCATCCATGTGATTAAACTGCTCTGTAAATGCAGTCCTCCCCACTTCTTCCCACCTTGTTACAATGGAGGCCATTTGCTGCCCCTACCACAACTCACTTTAAAAAAATGTTTGCATTAGAGGGGCCCCTGCACCAGTATTGTCCCTGTGACTGTATATTTAGGATAGGAATGTGAGTTCCAGCTCTGGAAAACCTGTGATAGCCAGGCAGTCCAGCCAGCAGGATGTGTTACTGCCACTGCTTGGGAAAAAAGAAGCACAGGCACAGCTTACAGAGGAGCAGAGCACCCTGCTGGGAACAGTCCCTGCTTTCAGCCTGCACAAGGCACGGAGTAAATCTCACCTGGCAGCTGTCTTGTTCTGCCATGGACTTAGAGGAGGAGTGCTGAAGACACCTCCAGAGTAAAGACATTTTGGTGTCACACAGTGAGCACCCAGGAGGCCCAGCTGGGACAGTGGCTGGTGTGCAAACACAACACACCACTTAGCAAATGTGTCACTTGTACTCTGCCTCTCATAAGGCCAAATGTCCCTTGATAACTAAAACATAGTTCGTTCTACCCTTAACCCCAAAAGAAGCAGCCTTTTACTTACACAAGGCACACATTTCAGACCTGTCATGCTGAGAATTCCTGGTCTGGCCCTTGCACCACATCTGTCCCCAGTGAGACCTCTGTCTCACACAGCACTGGGCACAGCTCCTTTCCTGCTGTCCCTGGGGTGCCAAGCTCGTTAGCCAGCAAATCTCTATCCTGCTGCTTAGCCTGGTCTGACAGACAGAGACCTGGAGTTGAAGGGCTGTGCTGAGGGGTGGGTGAGTCCCTCCGCCACCACACAAGCCCGTGCACCCAGGACCACCCACTGCAGGAGCAGGCATCTCTCATCACAGAGCTGCTGTGCCTTGATACACAGCACTCAGGGACCAGGACTCCACTTTCATATTGCCTTGCACCACTTTTTTTTTTTTTTTTAACAGTGTCTATCAGGCCACCATCACCTTAAGGACCAGCCAGGAACTTTTGTTTCCCCGTGTTGCTTAAGTTTTTTTAAGGAGTAAAGGAGCAGAAAGGATTTTACTTTCCTCTTAATATCAGAGATGGCAACACCCAGGAGTAGGATACCTAGAAGCTAATGGCATTAAGTACTCATTTGCTTAATTAGGACATCCTGACACATGCTCATGGTTAAACTGAATGTCAGATGAGGGGGGGAACCACACAAGTCAGGTTGTTGAGGACTTTTTTCCCCCTTGAAGGATAGTGTTTTGTCTATTTTGTATGACCATCCATGCATTTTAACCAACAGATGGTCTGTTTCGGCAAGATCCTAGAATATTAGGAAAACATGCAGCCTTTCCTACTTGTCCTCTGACACAACTTTTGGTATTTTGCAGCAGATTTCACATTTGTCATAGGGTGCTGAAAAGTGTCCTTAGGTGTAAAAAGGATGTTCTGTGGGGTCTTTTGAATCAGGTGTGCATTGCTGTCACCATGGGGGAGTCGGCTCTGAAACACAGGTGATTCCACCCACCACTGGATGACCATTCATGAGACCCCACTAATGAATTGGGCTCTCCCTCTGTGTTTCCCTTCCTCAGCTGTAGCTGAGGTAGTTTAAACACTTCTGAAATAGTTTAGCAATTAAAAGGGTTCTAGAAGGGAGGGGAAAAAATTATGTTAATCCTTCTAACATTGCATTTAGTGGTACCTCTACTTTTTGCTTTTTTCACTACTTTTAAATTTCCCTTGTCACTGCATTTCTGGTATTTTATTGCTTTACAAGTATAGCACAAGTTAGATCTGAACATACAGATCTATACAAGAACAGAAAGCTCGTGTCTTTTTTTTGTTGACCTGTAGATCTCATTTGCAAACTTATATTTGTGTATAAGACAAGTTCCATATAATGAATTTTACCTGACTTAATATGAGCATCTGTAAGTCTTGCCCCAAGTAGCCAAAACAGTTGAAGGAAACAGGAGAGTCTGATAGCATAATTCTAAGGAGTGGAAATTTAAAAAGAGAGGAACGAGAAGGTGAATGACAGCAAGTATTTCTACTTCTCGCAACAGTATTCTTTAAAAAAAAAAAAAGGCAGTGATTTCTAGCACTTGAAACTTGTAGTCCTTTCTTCCAGGCAAATACCATTTTTTTTCTTGATATTATCTCAGCAAGGAAATCAAAGCTCCTAGAGAAGAGGATTTTGTCTTTTTAAGTGTTTGAGTCCCTGCCATGGGGTTCATGAGCACCCAAAGCTCCAGCACGAAGTCTGTCAGAGTGATGATCACGGCATCAGACTGTGACTACTGTGACTACAGCCAGCCTGGAAAACAGATGAAATCCCAGTATATGTCCCCAGCCTACTACTCTGAAATGAATGCCTCTAATTCCCAGAGCTGTAAGTTTCAGGGAACCACTCATTCAGAGAATGTTCCAGCTATCTGAAATATATTTTTTGCTATTATGTTAATATTTGGTATCTTGCAAAAAAATGCTCAGCATAAGCTGCTAATTAATTGTGAACACATCATTCATAGCTGTGAATCAACTCCTTGGTAGCAGTAACTTCCATCTCAGAGAAACTAAGTTCAATTACCAATAAAAGAAAACACAGTGCTTAACTGTAGCTGAAATGAAGGAAACAAGACAGCACTGAACCACACATTTCACATTTCTGTCTTGAGGCAAATTAAGCTGCAAATGAGCTTTCCCTTACTGGGTGCCGTGAGACCCAAGGCTCTATTTAACCCTCTCCACTTTTTCCTGATTTCAGATTTATCAGAAAGGGAAGAATGGTCGAAAGCATTTAATCCAACATGTGTTTATACGCAGAGAATGAAACCACAGCTCTTGCAGCAAGCAAGAAAGACTCTGACGCCGACTTTACACACCGTTTCTCACACTGGCTAGTATTTTATAGCTAATAAACTACTCTTGCTGCAAATCTCCTGAGAGAAAATAAATATACATGAAGACAGGCCAGTACTGCTAGTTATGCATGTAAAATAGCTATAATTAAGTTATTACACATTCCCACTCTGGGGAGGGATCATTACATGTTAACCTTGGGCATCTGCCCTCTCTCAGGAACACACATGGCCTTCAACAGGTGTTTCCCTCGTGGAGCCACTGCAGGATCAGTACCAGTCTCTAACAGCAAATTGTGTTAGTTCTCAAAGTTGACAGAAACTCCCTAGTACATCTATACAATCCTACCGGATCTAAAAGACGTGTGTAAACATGCCAGTGGTACAGACAGCTTAAAAAACCCATGCAGGCCTCCACTGGCTTAATCATCACCATGTACTCTTCCTTCCTACACTTGTTATCTATAGGATCGCTCAGCCATCAAATACCCTTTATGATATCCATCTTCCTGACCAGTATGTCAGTAATCAAATCCCCTCGGCTGCTGGGACGCTGGGCTCCAGCGGGGTCGGATCGTACCGGGTATTCATTTTCACACACAATGAAACAAATAGAAAACCCAGCACAGATGCTCAGGAAATTCACAAACCCCAGCGCTCACAGAATCGTGAGCTAATTACTTGGACTCCAATGTCACATCAAGTATCCACCAAAGGACTGAGCTTATATTCGTATTCGTTACATGACAGCCCACCACTGCTCTCAAGGCATTGTTATGAACCATCAAGCCCCAGCTGTATTTAAGGCCACCTCTTCAAAAGTCTTGATCTGAAGAGGTACTAACATTTCATCACCACGCAGATTTCAGTGATCCCAAAGTTTGATCTTTAGTTTGCTATACTGAAATCCTGTGTAAGGAAATAGTATTCCAGAGGATGCACCTCTTTATGACTGTCCTAACTTGCAAACCAGCTGCAAATTAAGCTAGCAAAATGCAAAGGTGTTTACATTCAGAGACACTGCCGATTTTACAGCTACACTAGCCTTCTTCCTTGCCGGCACTCTCACTGAAAACCAGCTGAAAACCAGCCTGATTTTCTAAAGGCAAGCAAGCCGACAACCCCGATGGAAGCGGGATACTCTTCCGATGACTTTCTGTGGGACAGCTGTAGCAGCATCACAAGTATCTTAGCACAAAATGGTCCCTTCTAATTTTGAGAAGATCTTTTGCTCAGTATATGTTTACTATGGTAAAGGTGCACCTGAAACAGACCAGCTGTGGCTACAGGTTTCTTTACAGTCCACACCCAAAAGTTTTATCTGTGAGAATCCAGAGTCCCTTTTGTAATGAGGGTTACACTCAAAATCTTGAGGACTGTAAACCGTAAACTGCAACTTAAATAAATGAAATAGTTTCCCATAGTTCTATGGCTATTATTATGCAAAACCTTGTTTTAGTTCTTTTTTCTCTCATCCTTTTAAAGATCTTTACTGCAGGTAAATATTGCAGAGCAGTGAAAAATATCCCAATTTCCCCTCCCTAAGAATTTTAGAATTAATTCATTAGCAGACAAATCATAAAATCATTCTTTTTTCTGAATCAGACTCAGAAGATGAACTTAGGTCAAGGCAATTTTGACCACATTTCAAACCTCTTAAAAATCCCTACAGATTTTACAAAGTTATTACAACACCCTCAGGAATGAAGACCTGATCCAGTGATGGGACTTGGGTTTAGATACCTGTTCTGCTGCTGCTGAAGACAGAAGGAGCTGCCAGGGATCAGGCCCTGCCGTGCAAACATTGCCCAAACAAACTCTGCAGCTCGCAGGAAAGGAAACATTTTTTATTGTTTTTTAGGGGTTTTTTTTCCTGCTCCATTTCTTTGATTTGTGAAATTTTATAAGATACAAAATGACATAGACAAATACTCAGGTCCAACTATATAAGGGACCAGTGGTATTTCTTGCATCTCCATATCATATCAAATTTAGGATTCAAAAGAATCATTGGATCATCCTAACTGTTCAGCAGGTTAGAGCCTTTATAAACACAAATTCTAAAGCAATAAAGAACTTTTTTTTCCTAATTGGAGTAAAACAGTATGAAAAGTACTCCAGGAAAGTAAGGGAAAAAAGCCAACACCAAGTTTCCTCTTTACTGTGTTGCAATAAACAAAGCAAACAGTTTTCAGAAGCAAAATCAACCGTTCGTTTGGATTAAACAAATCAGGACCTAAGATCACACACTTCAGCATCATACATATGTTCTGAAATGTCACAGCTCCATTCCCAACTAGCATTCAAGTATTTACTATCAATACTGGTAATTTCATTAATTGAACCAGGATATGAAAGCCATTAATTCTCTTCAATCAATGCTTAATATGCTAGATCCTTTTAAAATGGCAAGCTCATAGCAAAGGTCACCCACCACTGCCGCAACACCTGTCTATGTTGATAAGAAGATAGACTGAAATCTGGCCATTGCTACAAAGTTTTTAACCCAGCCGGTGGAAGCAGCTTTTCGTGGTTCAAATAAACTGCTTTAAGGGCCTAATCCCAACGTCCTTGACAGCACTGAAAGGCTTTCTGCTCATTTTAATGGGCTTTGGATCAGCTCCTAAATCTCAGCTTCAAGTCCCAAGGATCTCATCCATCTAGCGCCTGAAAACCAGTGGAGGTTTTGGCTGACTCCAGCATTGAAATAACAAGGGATATTTACTGAGCTGTGCAGGAAAGTTGCGCTCCAAGAACGCGCCTGTGTTTCCTTGGGCTCCTGCTCCCTGAGCGGCGCGGCGGGCGCTTCCCCCGGGAGTGCCGCGGAGCAGGAGGGTTGGCAGCCCCCCGGGAAATCCACGCAGCCCCGCGTTCCCGGCCGGGCGGCATCCTCCTGCGTGGGACAGCTCCTGCGGGGCGGCGCGGGGGCGAGGCAGCGGGGCGAGGGCTGTGTCCCGCGGCAGCGCCCCGCACTCACCGTGCCGATGTCACTAGGGGGGGCTGCGGCTGAGGAAAGCCGCTATGAGCGCTCGGGGTCGCCCGCAAAGCTTCCCCCGCCCGCCCCAGCCGCCCCTCGGGGCGCCCCGGGCGCTGGCCCCGAGCACCCAGCCCGCCACCGCCCTCCTGCCAGCCCCGACTCCTCCGGGGTGAGACGGGGCGGCGGTGCCGCTGTCCCCGGTCCCCCGGCAGCTTGCGG
This sequence comes from Corvus kubaryi, assembly GCF_017639235.1. Lineage (NCBI taxonomy): Eukaryota > Metazoa > Chordata > Aves > Passeriformes > Corvidae > Corvus > Corvus kubaryi. Next base: position 12,884,863 of record NW_024582061.1, on the reverse strand, counting down.
GCATGGAGCTGTCGGGTGCTGGCGGGGCTGCAGGGTGAGGACAGGGCCGAGCGCAGGGCAGGCGGCGGCGGCCGCGCTCCCGCAAGCCCCAAAAGCCAGATACAGCCCCCGGGATGACCCCTTAGTGCCCCACGGCGAAGGAGCGGGTGAGTCCGGCGGAGACTGCGTACTTCCCGCGGCGGCTCGACGGCTCTCGGCCCGGCTCGGGGGAATTACGAGCTTGTGAAACTACCCCCGGGGGCGAGCGGGCGGGCGGCTGACGGGGTTAAAGGCGGCGGCAAAACGATGCGATGGAAGATACCGCAAACCCAGCGAGAAGGGCGTGTGGCCCTCCCGTGGGGGTGTCCCACTCCGCGGCCGCGGGAGAGCCCCGAGGGCAGCGGGAGAGTCCGGAGGGCAGGTCCTCGCCAAGCGCCGCCGCGCCGTGCCCAGCCCGGGCCGTCGGGGCCGGGCGCTGCTGTCCCGCCGGCCACCTGGGGTTGGGGGCTCTCCTGGAGCCCAGGCGGCCAGAAAGCCCTTTGGCCTTGGTGACAGCCCCCACGGGTCACTCTACAGGTTAGAGGAACGGGGGCTAAACTCGATGGAAGCACACGGCGCTGTTGGGGGAAGGTGAAGGATCCAAACCGTTCCCCCACCTTAAAATTAGAATCGCGGGTATTTTTTTTTTTTTTTTAATCCCTCTGGTTTAGGGAAAATCTGTTGAAGATAAATTAAAACATGACTGATTTTTTTCAATGAAGCCATATTTCTCCACAATGCAAAAGGATCTTTACATAACAACTGAAACTCAGGAGAAAAGCTAATTGGATTAAGTCCTGTGAAAGGGAGGTTAAGGTGTCTGAATGAGACAACTGCAAAGCCCCACTTTTCTTGCCATCTGCTTAGCAAGACTAAAGTGTTTTCTGATTAATATTATCTTAATCAATCATGCTGCCACTTATTACAGCCTTACTGAAATTAAGAAACGAATACTACGGAGGCTCAGCCCGAGAACGGACAATTCTCAAAGGAGGGACTGAAAACGCGGGGCTTTTTTTTGTTAGGTTTGATTTTTTTTCTTTCCGTAAAGACCCATTCCTCTCGACAACGAGATGTTGCCGGCAGTCCCCTTAATCCCGCCTCGGCTGTGCCGCCGGACAGGAAGACAACTTTCTCTAACACCCTCCTTAGCTCCTGCACACGCTCTGACCCGAACTCAACGATTCTTTCCCCGCCGAACACTTTCTCACCGGAACAGCCCGCCTGGGTTTTGTCCCGGGGACCCGGCAGTAAATGTGGCCCAAACCTGGCTGGTGTCGCCGGTGGCCGACGAGGGGCCGAGCTTACCCGGTGCATCGAGAGCTCCGCGCCGGGACCGCTGCAGGAGCAGCCGAGCCGGGTCGGGCAACACCCCTCCCCTTCTCTCTTGTTTCTCTTGTTTTTAATCAATATTTAAATTTTACAAAACGCCCATCGGCCACCTTTGGAACGAGGGATGGGAAAGCCCTTCGCGGGTTTGTGGAGGCACGGAGCGAAGCGGTTCCGAGGCGGCACTGCATTTCCCTATCGCCCCTTGCCCCTTCTCCACCTGCACCAGTTACAGCGGCACAGCGCCGGCAGCCCCGGAGGAGCCGGGCCGGAGCTGCGGGGCCCCGAGGGAGCGGCGGAACGCGGCCGCCGAGGCCGTCGGGGAGGCGCGGAGGGGACCCGATCCCGCTGCGGGGCTGGGGCAGCTCAGCTCCGCGGCCGCCTCGCCGCCGGGCACGGCGCTCACAGCAGGCGCAGCGGCTGCCGGAGGGGACGGGCAGATCGGGAGCGGGCGGCGGGAGCCCCCTCCCCGGGCTGAGCCCTACCTAACCTGCGAGCTGTCCGCCTGGGGAACGCCTGGGCGGGCAGGCAGGGAGGGAGGGGAGAGGGAGGGGGTGTTCTCCTGTGCTAATAAGATAAATGAAATTTTCAGAGGTAACTGTGTCGGGCGCCTGCCCTCCTCTGCACGCAGAAGCTCCGGGGCTGCGCTCCGCTCAGAGCGCAGGGGCTGCGGCGGGTGGAAACCCCGGGAGCGCGGGCAGGGCGGCGGGGGGGAGCGGGAGAGCAGGGGCCGCCGTTTCGGGAAGCTGCCGGCTGACAGCGGGAACACCTAGGCCTGGGCCCTGCCCCACATCCCCCGCCGCCGCCCCCGGGCCGGGCCGGGCGGCAGAGGCCGCCTTCGGGTGGCGGGGCGCGGGCTGCGGCCCTCGGGGCTGGCGGCCTCGCCCTGCGGCTGTCCCTGTCCCCTCCCGCCGGGGCTTCTCCCCGCTGGCGGCGCCCGCTGGTGGGACTTCGGCCGCCGTTCTCCCTCCCGGTTACAGGACCGGCCAGGGCATCTTTTGGAGGTGCGGGGAAAGAGAATCAACCCTGCCCTTCCCCGAACTTCCTTCCGAATCGGCCCAGCCCCGACTTTGCCCGCGGGACAGGGTGACCTCGGTGCTGGGTTTGCCCTAAGCCACCAACCATCTTCCCTAGTAAACGTCGTTTTCTCGCCCAAAGAGTTTTCTCGCCTCGTTTCTGCTCTAACCTAAGCGAGCGCCTAAAACTAGAAGCGGAGAGGCAATTAGTTTGCTGGCCGGCAGCCTATGAAGAAAGGGGAAAAAAAAAAAAAAAAAAAGAATAAAAGAAAAAACACTCTCTGCTCCATCGTATCTGCAAGTGGAACCGTAGGGCTCCTCCAGCCCGGGAGCTAGAGCTCCCCCTCCGTGGCCCCGCACCCCGCTCCCCCGCACACGCCCGGGCTCATTTGTCTGCGAGGCCGGTGCGGCGGGCGGCTCCCCCCGCTGCCGCCCGCGCTGCCCCCGCCGCCACGGTCAAGTTGAGAAGTCCTCCCTGACGGGCGAAAGGAGCCCGCTGCCTGCGGGGGGGGACTTACCTGTGGAGTCCATATCGGGTTCCTCCAGCAACCCGCAATGCATGCTCTTCCCATGGACGGGACGGGAGCCCCAAGGTCCCGGGGTGTGCAGAGCCCCTATCTCAGAGATGCGCGGGGAGATGGAGCAGGGTGGCGGCGAGGGGGTGGGGAGAGAGGGCAGAGGCAGATAGTTGGGGAGGGGGGGTGTAGAGCGGGAGAGAGGGACACTCCGTAATCCAGCAGGGCAAAGCCAGACCCGTCAAAATGTTTGCGGATGTTTCATGGGAAAAAGCATCATTTTATAGAAGCCCTGATGGGAGAAATGTCATTGATAGGCCAGCCAGCCTGATGAATGGCTGCTACTCAGATGGGGATGTGGCAAGGCTCAATGTGAAGCCCATTGTGATGCTGTTTTGAATAAGAAAAGCTTTCCTCCAAAAAGGGGGGCCTTAGATCTACGCAATCCCAACACTTCGACTTCCCTCTTCTATTAGAGCATTAGAAACGTTTTTCTTATTTAAAGTTCCAGCGGTCTTTCCACTCCTCCCTTCCCTCCCCCAGCCCCCACCCAAGGTCCTTGGCTCATTACAGACCGAGATCAAAATTGGCTTAGATCTTCAAACGGGCAGTAGGTTTGGGGTTGTGCTCTTTGGGGCTGCCGGGTGTGCGTGCAGCGCGGCCGAGCTCCCCTCCTCCTCCTCTTTCTCCTCCTCCCGGTGGGCTCTGGGTTGGGATCCTTCGCGGGCACATGGCACTGGAAGCTGCACAGCTTCCCAAATATCTTGTAAGCTTAGTTTATTGGAGAAAAAAAAAAGGGGCGATGTGTGTGGGTAGGAAAGGGGGGTGTGAGGGGAGAGAGAAGTTACCAGTATCTCGGCAAGCGATGCTGGCACTGCAGACCTGCGGCAGGGACTCCCGTGCATCTCCCCGGGCCTCAGGAAGAGAGGGCAAGGCGGGGTGGGGCCGCTCGCCACCGGCTTGTCTGGCAGCGGAGAGTGGCTGACCCGGAGAGCTTTCCGTGGGACCGGGAGGAAAGCAGGGGGGTGGGAGATCCCGATTGCCAAGAGAAATGAAGAACCAAACCGGGTGCGTTTTCAAACTGGTGTTCTCCCAGCTTCAGTCCGAGGATGCGAGGATCCCTTTTCGGGTTAGAGGATTGCGGGGGGAGAGTGGGGCAGGACAGAAGCTGGAAAAAGTTGCTTATTCTGCATGCGGTTGTATGTGCTGGAAGTGGAAGTAAAAGTGCAAAGCTAGGGCTCTGATAAAAGTGGCTGGTTTAGGGAAGGAAAAGCTGTGATTAGAATATGAATAGAGCTCCAGGAGAGGAAGAGAAAGGGGGATTATAGCTGAATTACTTTGACCATGGACAGAGCCAACGTTTTCCACTCTTCTCCCCCTCTCCCCTCCCTACACCCAGACTACCCCCCTTCCCTCTCCCCTTCGGGAAAAAAAAAACCAACAAAACCACCAACCCCACACAGCAAAACAAGCGGCGAGGTTGCTAAAGAGGAAGCCCGGCACTCCGCGGTGCCTTCGCATCCCCAGGCGGGCCGGCGGCGGGGGAGCCGGCGGGGCACCTCGGCCCTTGCGGACCGGGCCGGGCGGGCACCGGGGCGACCGCTGCGCAGCCCCACAGGCCGAGTTTCGGCGTGGGGAGCCCAGTGTGCACGAAGAGAAGGCCCGTAAAAATAATACCGGAGAGAGACAGTGCAAAAACCGAGTCTGCAGCCGGCGGAGAAGCCCTCGCGGTGGCGGCAGGGACGCCGGCCGGCTCTGCCCGCCGCAGGGACGTGTCCGGCGAGGCGGCAGCAAGGCCTGGGGAGGCTGATGCTCCTCCTCCCTCTACCCCACCAAAAAACAACTCCAACCCAACGCAAGGGCTCTGCTCTTTCCTGGCGGCCATGGCAATCCCTACGGGGAACTTCCATCTCTCCGTTCCCTGCACCACCCGCTTGCCGCCGGGCTGGCTCTGCTCCAGGCGGCACCGCACCGGGGCCCCGACGGGGGGGGCACGGCCGGCTCTGCGCCGCCGCCTCCCTCGACGGCGCGGCCTGGCGGCTCCTGCTGCCGCCCCAGCCTTGTCCGGCAGGACCCATCGCCCCCGCCCCGGCCTCCTCGGGGCTGCCGGGCCACCGGCTGCCGCCCCCGCGGGGCTCTGACCCGGCCGCCTCCCCCACACCGCCCGTATCGGGGAGCGTCCCCTTCCCACAGCAAGGGGACACGCTCAGCCCCGCCGCTAAACGCCCCTGTGGGCCGTGCGGGTGGGTTTTAATTGTCACCGCCAAAACGGTGACATTTCCCCACCTCTTAATGGTTTTTTTTCCCCCACTTTGTTTTCCCCCAAGGCTTTACCGTGGATGGTGCGAGCCTTGAGAGGAGCCCGAGGGAAGGCCGTGGGCCCCTCGGAGCCAGCCCTCCCTTTCCGGGAGAGCGCCGGGCCCTGTGCGGGAGCAGAAGCCCCACAGAAACCTCAGGGGTATTTTTGTCTGTGAGCGGGGCTCGTCTTTAAGGGGTTTTGAAACCCGCATCAGCTTTAAAACCCAGGAGATGCCGCCGGCGCCGCCTGTACGCGGGGAGTTACCTGGTGCCCGCATGGCTTCCCCCGGGGGGCCACAGCCCTCGGCAGCTCCGGGGGCGCCCAGCCCTGGGCCGGCACAAGCCCGCGGGCACTCGCCATCCATCGCTCTCTGACGCGGGGAGGTGCCCGCAGGCAGGGCCTGGCTTCTGCAAGTGGGGAACACCTGCCGTGGCAGCCGCACGGGCTCCATCACGGGCACCCTGCGCTTGCGGGAATTCCACCTTCACCGGTGTAAAGTTCGGAGATGCTCTCGTGTTGTTGACGTTCCAGAGATGAGCAAAATGAAAATACAGATTTGTGAACACAGGGATATGTTCTTTCCAGGGGTGATGGGGACGGGATTTAGCACAGCCTGGATGTCTACAGGCTTGGGCTGTTCTTTGACAGGATGCAAAGGTGTACATTCTCTGTGAAGGACAATGTGTGGGCAGGATCAGCAGCAGCACTTTTGTTAGACCAGAGGTACTTGTTGCAATGTGTTTACTCCCTGCCTCTCCGGGTTAGTTCCTATCCCCACATTCTTGTGGAATATATCAATGCTGTTGCCTTCCTGCTTACCTAATCCCCCCTCAAATGTTTCAAATCACCCCCGTGTACTTCATAGCTCCATTATGGTTTCTTGTTTGGGTTTTGCTTACCTGTTTAAAAAGAATCACATGCTTCTGGATATCCCATGTGATACTCATTAAAGTACTTTACTCTTCTGAAAGCACAGAGCATCTCCTGTGCTGCAGGCTGGCAGTTTTCAGACGGCAGCACTACAAGTCACTAGCTGCAGTTTTTGATTTGATACAATGGGCAAATCTCAGCAAGGATGCAGAAAGTGTACAACTGGGAATTTTCACTCCAAGTTCGTGCCTGTGCAGATCATCTACAAGCCATAAAATATACGGAGATTAACCCTACACTGCATCAGATGATGCATTTTTAGTGGAGAGGGATTCTGCTGCTATTTTGAAAATACTACTACTTCTATACAAGAAAGAATACAAACTTGTGTTGGTGCAGGAGGGAAGAGCATGATCATTAAGAGAACAGAAGACACATTCCAGGGTGCTGAACAACTGGATGCAAAGCTGACATACCATTTTAGGTGGCCGACAGAAAATGAGTTTCTTTTGATGGTTTAGCAAAGCAGAGGCAGAATGGAAGCATGATAGTTTGTATCAACTTACCATCCACATATTTTGAGATTTTTCAGAAAAACACATTTCTAGGACTGTCTTCCACTCTGCAGCTGTCTGTGCCAGTAGGGTGTGACCACACCTTTTTTGCTGTAAAAAGCTCCTTATGCTGGTATTAGACTCGGAGAATCTCTACTGAACTCTAACAAAAATTTTGCGGGAAAACACTAAGAACAGCATTTTCAACAAAACTACTGGTACAGGAACAAAAAAATACAAACTGTTATCGATTAATTTAGGTAATTCTACTTAAAAGCAACTTTAGGCTGAAGTTCTACAGAAGTTTTCCCATGGACTATCAGAGACACCAGCCCGCATTAGTTTTAGGAATGGATGGGAATTGCTTGTGAAAGGAGTTACATAAGATGGTTCTTTACCATACCAGGGATCTGAGTTCAGTGACTCAGGGGATCCTTCTGGATCCGATGTATCTCTGTGCAGGCTGTAAGACTGCTGGCAACAGCCAAACACACAGTGACACTTCATTATTTTAGCAGTGGCTGCAGTCTGTGAGTGGTTCCATATTTTCTTGCCTGAGCCAGCAGCCTCCTCCTCAGTATGAACCCATGCTTCTGTCAACCCTCCTTCCCAGCTTTATTCCTGTTTCTGCTGTCTTCATCTATTGGGCAAATCCCATGGAAGAAGCAGAGAAGGATCTTGTTTCTGTACTGGCTTCTCTTTCCCACTTACTCATCTTTATTACCAGAACAGGAAATGTTAACTTTATTTTACATATATTAACACCCTGAGGAAGCTATACGTATAGGTGAAGGACAGGATATGGAGTAAGCTGACAGATGACTTCTGGAATCAACTCTGTGTCTGGGCTTGGGGAACATGATGCTGACAGATGCAGGAACTGGGAGAGGAACATCAAAAGGCTGCCTAGGTAAACACGTGCACCAATGCCTTCAAAAGCTTTTAACTGACACAAGCACCAGGAGAAAGTGGCCAGGGCAGACGCATATGCAGGTATCGGGGAGAAAATGAGCAGAAGAGCAGAGGCATGCAAATGATGGATTGCACATGCACAGAGCAGGGGGCACCTTCCTTGTAGCTGGGAAGAAAAGTAACATGAATTACAGCTGGCATGCTGTTAACTGTAGACATTTCTGAAGCCAAGTTTTGTTGATGATGAACACAGTCAGCTTTCAATGATCTTCTCTTATTAATGTCTGTGAAAGGAATTTTGCTCAGCCCGAGCTCTCTTCTGTTCATAAAGTAGTGCAGTGACAGTGTTGCCAGAAGTGATCAGTGGAAATAGCTGGTTCATGCTGGTCACTGGTCAGTCTGCATGGAGGAAGGGAATTCACTCTCCTGGGTAGTATCAGCATCCACAGGAGTTGAGAACTGCTGCCCCAAGGGGTGCTGCCCAGAATGCTCGGCCTGGGAGACACTTGCTGACTTGAGTTTGAGAAAAGGGCAAGCAGTCATCGATTTCCGAGCTTACACCAGATTTAGCTGGCTTTTGTTGTGTGTGGCTGGTACTAGTTACCAGAGGATTTGTACTGTGTGTTGGAAGAAGAGCCAGCCCTAGAAGCTATTATAGACAACAGACACAGAAAAGATCCATTCCAGACTGCATCTCAGCTGCCGAACAACTGGATGTGAAGCTGTCATATCCTTTTAGATGATCGACTGATAATGAGCTTCTTTTGATCTGCCTGAAGCACAGAGATTACCTTCAGTGCCTGCCTCTGACTGGCAGGGGGAGGCCTGAATGCAGAGTTTAAGTTTCCAATTCACCAGGAGTTCAAGGGAAAACTGTTTCCATTATTAGAACATAATTTTAGCAAGAAATTAGAGCTTCACTATTTAGCACACCAATTTCTTTCTTAGTTCTTCAGCTATTTCTCTGTTTATAATGTTTTATTGTCAAGCAGACAATAACTACCATGCACTGTCTGGAATGGTAAAGCATATGCATAGGTCAAGGAGCTCCCCAAAACTCGGGCTAGTGAAAGACAAAGGCTCTGCTGCAGTGAGCAGCAGGGAATTGCTTTTGATTTGGATCTAACATGCTGTTTATATACTGACTGGGAGGAGGGGACAAGGACACTCACAACAAAGTTGCTGGAAAAAATACATGGTCACTGGAACCACCTCAGAGTTACCTGCCTCAGGAAACACACAAATAAATGGGTAACTGCAGTTAGGAGAAATACATAGTAGTTGTTTTTTCTCCCAGCAGTGAGATGCAAAGAGCAATGGGCAGCTCAGGAGCTTGGAAGGAGTTTTTGGAAGATGGAACAAAGACCTAAGTCCATTTGCTGGGTAGACAACAAAAATCTTTGCTGTTGATTTTGAGACAGAAAGAGAATAAAGCCATATAGACCGCTTCTTTGAAAAATTCAACTTCAAAAATTCTCTGCATTAGCTCTGACCTGGGTTTGTAGAGTTTAACTGAGAGTTCTGGTGTTTTGGGATGTATATTCCCATGTAAAGAAGGCAGAGGGAGTGTATTTGCCTCCCAGGTTCATATGGTGAGTTTGTAAACGATTGCAGAGAGGCAAAACTGATTCACACAGTCTTGGCTACCTGAAAGCACAGAGTCTGACTGGGGCCACGTATTCAGGGCAGAGTAAGAATGACAAAAGTAGTTGTCCTTACTCCTGGCACCTTTCTACCCCTTCCCAGAGAAAGAACCCCCCATCGAAACTGGTGGGCCCATGCTGAGATGGAAATATTTCATGACAAGGATGGACTGAAGTCAGAACTTGTGCTCAAACATGTTCAAGTTTCTAGCAGCATTTAGGCCTAAAACATGGATCCATTTTCTGGCTTGTGAGCCTTAGACACAGAAACTGGAATCCGGATCCTCACCGTGCCTTGCACACGTTAAGCCTCCCAGCACTGGTCCAGATAATAGCAAAGAGTCACCATCTGGCTGGATTTTACGGTTTGATGAAGTGCTCAGTTTTAAGGCAAGCACGTGTCTGGCACCTGGGGACCGTGGAGCCCTGATCCCAGTTCTGGCACAGTCCTTCTGTGGCCCTGGGCAAGTCACGTCCTCTTCAGAGGAGGGAATTCATCAAGTGCCCCATGGCCCTGCTGAAATGGCAGTGGGCTGTAAAACAATCCTCAGCTCCAGCGGGAGGAAAGGCCGGCTGGGGGGCGGGGGGTGCTCTCAGCAGCACTAAGCCAGCTCCCTGCCACACTCCAGAGGTGCTTGTGCTGAGACATGGCTGAGGAAGGCTCCTGTGGGTCACTGTGGGAGAGCTGCAAGCCCTTGTTTCGAGGCTTATGCTCCCTCTCACTAGAGCCATCCTCATTCTCAAGAGCCTTGGGGCAAAGTACAGACACATTTTCAGCCCCTCTCATTTTACAGCTGTGTGACACCAGTCACTGTCAGGCTTTACAGGTGTGGTCTGAGCAGGACTTGCAAATCCATTGTCAGGTGCACAGCACTTTTCATTAGTTTCCCATTTGTTACCACTAACCAATGAAATATTCTTCAGTCTTTATAGGTTTTTAATTATGACAGACTCCCATTTTGCTATAAATAAACCACAGATATTTTTCTATTCACCATTAGAAAACATGGGAAAAGACATAGAGTAAGTTTCATCATCGTAAGTCTATGTTTTTCATTGGTTTTCCTCCCTGTTTAAGCAACAAGTAAGGAGTGCAACGAATTAAAAGCTCTCTTTGCAGCACATTGAAGCTACTTTGTAAGGAAAACTCTTAACAAGATATGGGCATTACAAACAAAACCAATTGTGCTTAGTGGGAGCCCTTTCCATTACTTTCATCTTAAAATTATTACATCTCAGTATGCCTTTACTTCATAACATATCCTCTTTGAATGCCAAAATTGGCCAGTCTGGTTTAATTTTTCTTTATAGTTTGTTTTTCTCATTTTTTTTTTTTAAAGGTAAATGTATCCAAACGTAGAAAAGTTAAATACCTGTAAGGGGTATGTAAATGATTTGAAGTGAAGCTGTTTTTCTGAACTCTAAACTAGTGACCTGTGTTGCTCACAGCTCCAGAACTGGCCAGAAGCCCTGTGCTTTGCTCTCTACCCCATAGCCTTCTGCAGCTCAGCCCTGGCTTCCCTCTGTTTCTCACAACCAAACAGCTGGGCTGGACATGTACAGAACTCAATAGGGTACACAGCATTCAACCTTTTGTCTGCAAAGCAAGTGGCAACTTAAACATACTACATGGAGTTCAGTGTCGTTTCCAACAGCAGCACTCACCTCTAGCTCATATCAGAAAATGGACTGTATTTGGCATTTTAGCTGGGATTGATGCTCAAGACCTTCTGGCTGAACAGCATTTCTAGAAAGCTTCTCCTGGACACTATATACAAGGAATAAAGAAGTTGCAATGGAATGAATGCCTTATGGTAGTTTTCTAGCCACAGCTCCTTGTACTACAGCCTTCAGATTTTGTCAGGTGTTGTTCAGAATATGGTATCTAATTCGGCAGTTAGACAGTGATGGCAGGGTTGATCTGGGCAAGGCCAGCTCCAGCAGTACAGCCATGAGCTGCCATAAGACCTCTTTGTGAAGGCATTCACAGTATAAAAAGGGGGGAGGGGATGTTGTCTGGGAAGATAATTCAAAGGGCTGCAAGGATGAGGCTCACCAGAGGAAAGTAGTGTGACAGCTCTGGGGTTCTGAGAATGTATTTTACCTCATCAGTCCATGCATTATAATTTTTTCCCGACTGCAGTAAGATTCCTTCCTTGAATTGCAACTTTAACCAACCATATTCCAGGAATCCACAGACATTTGTTCTGCTTCTGCTGCTGGTTTTGTAATGCTTATTCCATTGCCAAGAGATTACTTGCAGGTGTCAATTATGATGGAACATAGGCAGCCTCAGAGAGAGGTGAAAATTAAGTATCAGAGTTTCAACTCAAATCTGCACTCAAATAAGCCTCCAGTGTAGGCACAGGCTTAGATTAGGCAGCAGTGATGTGTAAATGCAACTGATGTAGGTATCACCAGAGTGGCTGATAGTGGGTGATGCTCACTTACTGCCAGACATGTCTAATTTCTATGCTCTACTGGATCCATCATTCTTAAGGCTGCCCCTTTCTTCCTAAACCCCAGCTATTACAGAGGATATCCTTCACCCTCACAAAACCCATTCATCCCCACGCTTTCATCAGCTTGAGGTGAATGAGCTGCAAGGTTCCTCCTCAGGGCTGCACACAGACTTGTTCTCTCAACAGGGTTACTCATGAGCTCATTCCTTTGTTCCTCCTCCATCTCTGCTGTAACTGCTTCAATTTCCACAGGTGTAATTGCACACATTGCTTAGTCTTTCATGCCCTGCAGCTCCAACCACCCAACCTAGGAGACCACTTAGGAGAAGACTAGGAAGCAAGGACCCTTATCCTCAGTGGGTTTGCATGGTGCCCCCCAGCAGCCGCAGCCTTAGAGGCTCACTCCCTCTGCTGGTGCTCCCGAGCCGCAGCTGGGCCATCTCAGGCACCAAAGCAGAGGTTGTTCATTTGGTTGGGGCTTTTGTTAACCTCTTCCTCCAGTATGAAGCAGCACATCACTCTCCTAAAACTCTTTTGTAAATAACCCTGAGCTGTTTTGATCCTGGAAGAGGTACTTCAAGAGGTTTTCCAATCCAGTTGTGCTGTGATGATATCTGTGTTGTCATCAGTCCAATTGCAAGAAAAAGGGAAAAAAAAAAAGAGAAGAAAAGTAGAATCTATTTCTTCAGGCTTGTTTTTTAAGCCCAAACACAAAAGTACTAGTTTAAGCATTTGGTGGAAGGCTAAAAAGAAACCTACTCAGGCTGATACTCATCTGTGTTCCTTAAGAGCTAAGAAAACAGCAGCAATGTGACTGCATGAGCAGTGTCAGGACCAGCACAAGCGTTAGGATCAGCACACAAAGTTCAGCCATATGAGGAGCCAAAGAGCATCTCAGGACTTCTAGATCATAGGCAGTGTTCTGTATCCCCACTGACCCAGAGTGCTGCTTTTCACTGAAGGACAGGTGAAGTCCGCGCATGTTGATGTCCTTTGCTTAAAAAGTTAACTGCATGCTTTCGTTTAGGTTACTAAATGACTCTTAGTTCATCCACTGCTTTAGTTCTAGGCCTTAGACCTCATGAAAAAAATCCAGCTGTTCCCTTTCTAAATCCTTTCATGTCATTCAAACCTGCTTCACTGTCAGTGAAGGACTGTTGTTCTTCATAGGTCTGGTTTTGTTTTGTTCTTAAAATGTTTTGGCTACGTCCGTATTTTAAAGAAGTTCTAGAGTCCTCTGACAGCACACATCATTACCCAGTGTCTGCAGCCTGTCTTTTCAGGGCTTTGAGCCAGTGTATTATCAGATCTACTACCCTCAGAAGGAATGGAATGGATATCTATGTGCTGTATCATGCACTTGCTACATATGCAGTCACCTCCCCCCCGACCTTCATGGAAACTGCGTACATTTAGTTGAGAGCAGATCACCTGTACAAGCACAACACTGCTTGCATACAAATGCACCCACATGTCGAAATCTCACTCAAAATGTCTCATCTCAAGCTCTCGAAAAAGTAGTTTCATTTCTCTAACATTGACACTACTTCAGAAAATTTTAACGCTTTAACAAACTGCTTTAGGAACAGAAAACGGTTTAGACATTATAAGGCCTTACCATCCTTACACAACTATCAACATATTCAGCCAGTATTATTTAAAACTTTTATTAGTTGGTTTGGAAAACATTTTTAACCTCTGTGAATAAGATGTGTATTTAGCTCTGCTTAAGCCCTAGTCCAGCAAAGACCTTTTCAAACGCAAGCATGGGATTGTTTGAAGTGATCCAAGTGCTTTGCTGGACCACGGCCTTATTCCACAATTCTCAGACGTCCTGTTCATGACTAATCAAGGCTTCAGAATTGCTCCTAGTATATTTTACTGACAGACTTTTCCATGTCAGCTTAAAACCAAGGAGGATATGTAAGAAAAATTTCCTACTGTCTTGCACCTCCCTTCACTCAGGTTTTAGTTTATTCCTGTCCACCAAAAAAACCTCCCAGTTAGATATGCTGGATTTCAATTTCTTAAGGTACTTTTTTGGGTCTTTTTCATCTTGTTCATTCATTGTACTTAGCTAGTTTTAGCCTAGGTATGATGTTCATGGACTGCAGTTCTTGGAATAAGAGTTTACAGGCATAAGGTATGCGCAGAGAAGACACGTGACAAGATGATTTGCAGTAGTGGCACCTAGGGAAACAAACAAAAACAAAGTTAGAGTTGGTCCATAATTTCTCCTGAAAAAAAACCAATTACCACTAGCTACTGATGTTTTGTTCATCTGCATTTAAACACTGGCCACAGTCCTAGAAGCACCAAATGCCTGAGACACATTTTAGTGCTTAAGTCATAGCTTTAAGCCCTTAAATAATTTGACTGAAGTCAACAGGAGCCTAATGTTAAACCTGCACTTTTCTTGGAGAGCAATCACAATGCTCAAGAGCTAACAGGACTGACTTCTGCTTCTTCAGCACTCACATAAATGTCAACACAAATTCAGCACTGCATAGTGACAGAAAGGAGGTGAACATAGCCAAGTGTTTCTGAAAAAAATGGTTAATGGTCCAATTTTGGTGTTATATGTATGTCACAAAAAGCGTAGTCAGGAAGAAAGAAGGTTTTTAATATGCAATTTCACCCTATAATGTCTCAAATTATTTCACTTTCCAGAATAGAGGCACTTCTCATCTTACATCTTTAAACTTTAGTCAGGATAGAAAGCCAGTAAAACTGCTTTAACACATATTCTTTGTGCTCTTTGCTCTAATGATCTTAAAATTCAGGGGGAAAAGGATTTTTTGTCATCTAGATATAACCTTGACTATATAAAGAATAAATAGGCTAGTCAGCCATCTTTACAGTATTGGGACTCAAATTCAGTGGTGGTAGAAAATGTTTCTTATAAAAATCAGTTTCCAACCTCCCTATTTCTTCATTCTCCTGTCTATCCCATCTTCTGGTTTTGGAGAGTTGAGAAAGACACTCCTCTGGGAACACAAAAACACAGCACTTCCTAATGGTCTAACAAAGCTCTTTTTTTGTTCCTGTGCTTCAAATTTGTATTTCTGGCATAAAGTCTTAACAGTCTGAAGATCCAATTAAGGAAGAATTAGCAAAACTCCTGCAGGCTTCTGTGGTACAGAATGAGGCTGACAGCCAATGCAGGTTTATAACTACTCCCCGAGTCTGTATTTATAAGGATAGGTACATTTTATGGTGGGAGAAATGACCTAAATGGGAGCCGTTCTCCAGTGATGGGGAGGAAGCAGCTGCTCTCAATGGGAGCAGCCTTGCAGGCTCTGGAAGCCTGATGAGACACAACCTTTCTGCTGTGGGCACATGTCTGGCATCTGATTACAGCTCCTAGGACTGAGGAGGAGAGACTACTCACTGCACCCAGGCTCAAAGCTACATGCATCATTCTGGGCCTGCTTTGTACTAGATGGGGACCACCCAGAAAGGTGCACAAAACTCCAACAAACAGAGATCACAGAAACAAGTACTTGAAAGATCATGGGGTATTAGAATTGACACTAAACTGGTCAGGAAAAGGCAACTGTGCCATTCAAGGCTGAATCTGGACTAGTAACAAAATTTTTTCTTCATGTGTATTTTAAAATGTACATACTGGAGAGATCAGAATAACTCCTCAACTTATCATCAAAAAAGGACCAAATTCTGCTCATTGCATTCAGTGGAGTTCTGCTCCTGAGCATGTGTACAACAGCAAAGTTGGAAAATTTGCATAAACCCAGTAAATCAGAGTAAGTTTCAACTGCATTTTTTACAGGGATAAATTCTGTCACTGCCACAACAGCCCCCTTCCCTGTGAAAATACCAGTTCAGGCCCCAACACTGATCTGCTGTTACTATCTTGCAGAAAAACGTACCCAGGGGCTAGTCCTTGTCTGCGAGGAAGGGCTCATCCTCCATAAGACAAGTGCCCTTAATGCTAGCCACAAACAATGTTTCTAAAAGGTTTCTTGCAGCAATGTCTTATTAATGCCTGAGTCACTGAAAAGGCCCATTTGGAAGTTTCTCTTAATGACTTGGTCTCTACTGTGATGCTCATTACAGGGCCACTTGCTTCAGCTACTAGTAGACACAGTATAAAATTTAGCAGAAACTCTCTTATTGATTACTCTCACACATCAGACAGCTTTTCACAGAATCAGATTGCAAGAATGTCTGACTCTGTCTGAAACAGTAGTTTCTTTCATGATAATTTAAGGAGTTACTAAACTTTGCTATGAACTTCAAAAAAAGAAATATATTAGCAAGACTTTAAAAATAAAACGTAGTATTACTTCTAAAGTTCAAATTGCTAATTTTTTTCAAGGTATTTTTACATCCTGTGGACTCTGAAAATCTTAAAGGACTGCTCTAAGTCAAGGTCTTATTGAAAAAATAATTGAGCCACATCTGCATGTGAGAATTTTTAAACGCAATGCTTTACACAGCTACAAGTGGCTGGTTCCTTGACTTATGGCATGTCCTTCCTTTCACACTACTTCCTACAATTGTTATTTGCATTGCAGTAGTTTTAAGAGACCTGGGTCAGAAAAAAGCCTCACTTCTTACATACACTGAACACACACTCAAGAAAAACAGGACTCTCAAAAAGAGTTACGGCACAAGAGCCAGCAGGACCATGCCCAGCTGAAAATCACCAATCACAACAGGATGCCCAGAGCAAGCCTCATCTCTGCTCTGGATTACACACATTTACCCACCTCTGTCTGAACCTTTGCTCCACCAGGAGCAGAACTGCTGCTGCTGTGAGCAGACAAAGGTGGTGCTTGGTTTCTGGCCAGAAGCCACATGCTTCAGAAGAAAGGTCTGACCAAGAGCAGAAACAGTAGCTGTCACTTTTACACATCTACAAACTGAGAATATACCTTACTTTCCTACTTCATTATATCATGGAAAAATCACTCTTGAGGCACTGAAGTGAATAAAGTCCAATTTCCTGCCTCTCCCAATAGATTGATACTGATATCCAAGATGCGGCATGTTTCCAACTGTGCCCTTTTGAGATTTAGAAATTAATCTTTCTCCTCCTCCTTCCAACTCTCCATCTTTCCCCAACAGAAATATTGGAGTAACTTGTAACTTGAACATTTAGTTTTTCTTCCCTTAGTGATGGGATTTCAGGTCACCTGTTTTTGCAAAGCTTGCAAGAACATTGTATCTCAAATTCCTATTGGTCTCACGTGTCTGTTTTCTGCTTGGTTAGAACAAAACCAGGTTAAAGCAGAACACTTCCCTTACCTCCAAGACTATAAAAAGAAGCTTGTCTATCTTCTAATAATAGTGGTGTATTTTCAGCATGCTACAGGGCAACTTTAAATCTAACATCTCAAAATTGCTGAAGAGAAAAGATGGTTAAAGTAAAACCCAGTGTGCTACCTGTGGTGAGCTCCACACAGCTTTGACATCCAGTTTTACGCTTCCTCTACATGAAAAACCAGTTTGTTTGCAGGAGACCAACTCAGTACTGGGTTAGGTGTCAGAGTAAGACAGCAAGACCATTAGCCAGCCTAGAGAGAGGTTTCCTAGGGACAAGGCATTTAGGCAGAAGCCAGCTGAATTTCCAAACAGACAGCTGCTTCTCTCTCAGGCTCCAACATGGGATCAGTGCATTTGTCTGATGCTTTGAGGAGGAACTCCTTGTTTCACAAGACGACAAAGCAAAAGGCATTTGGGAGGGGCACAGCTAAAGAAAGCCAAACGCATGGGATTATGAGCTCCATAGCTAGAGAACAGGAAAGCAGGGAATGTTGCTTTCTTCTCCTCTTTTTCTGTGCCCACTCTCACTCTTCAGCCCTGGGAGGTTCAACATGGGATTGTACCATAAGATGTGTGACTAGCCCAGCCAGTAACCTCATTTCTGATGGCAGAAGCATCAGGTACGTTGACACTGCTGTTTTCCCCTTTTCAAAAAATAGATGATATATGGGATTGGGTGTTTGATAATCTTTTGCACGGGTGGGATGGAAAGTCAGCAGTGGGATGGAAGGACAGCAGACAGACTGAAGGGAACAGCCTGGCTGTGGAAGAGAATACCTGTGCCCCCACAACAGGAGATATCCCTGGCCCATTGACTACACACTCAATTCAGTCCTAACTTCAACCAGACCAAAATAAAGAATCATTCCCTGTCACCGATTTTCCAAATACCCATTTTGAACATTGACACTGCTTTTAAATGAAATGCATGGGACTGTTAATTGGTGCCTGTGAGCACTTGAAAACTGAGAAGTACTGCAACCAAGGGCAAGGTTCCATTACACAGAAGGGCTTGAAAACTTACCAGCCAGAGTACCCCAGCAAGCCACACTGTCCACAAACATCCACTTCGAAGGCATCACTTGAAATCATCAGTCTCTCCAATAAAAGCATGCTGGCTCCATAACCTATCAAACAATCCCGTTCCATCTCTCCAAGACGTAAACCACCATCGCGGGATCGACCTTCAGTGGGTTGCCTTTGAAATAAGCATTTGAGAAAATGCAGTAAGTATTCAAAAACATACATTCTATGACTCTAGCCTGCCTTCAAACTGCAGGAACACCACAGCATCAAGGGACTTTACCAACCAGAACTGCTGATCTTACAAACATGTTGCTCCTGTACCTGCAATATGATGCGGTTCTGTAAGTGGCAACTGCAGCATCAGGCCACAGATCTTTACCTCACAAAATGTAGCTGAATAAGCGAAAACAAAAAGATTTCTAAGAGAATCCAAGACAATCTGGACACAGATTTGGCACTCTTTCTTGATGAGACATTATCATTTGTAGCTAACAAAATGAAACAATTTTCAGCAGCTAATGAATCAATCATCAACCTAATGTTTCAGCTGAACTACAGCTAAGACT
The DNA here is from genome assembly GCF_017639235.1 of Corvus kubaryi. Lineage (NCBI taxonomy): Eukaryota > Metazoa > Chordata > Aves > Passeriformes > Corvidae > Corvus > Corvus kubaryi. The sequence goes on along the minus strand of NW_024582061.1, from coordinate 12,866,364 downwards.
AATTTCTAAAATAAAGATGGTTTTGATATGTGAGAGAATATCAAAATAAATCAGCAAACAAACAGTACACATATTGCTAACTCGTGACTGAAACACTATTTTTTTTTTAAAGTGACATTTATCTAGTTTATTTTTTTCATGTATGATGATTAATAGACTAATTTTTGTGTTCTGTAGGTTCCTCTACACAAGTCAAACTCTTATTTACTGTCCGAGGGGACTCACTGTCCTTATGGTGCTAGAGGAAAATTTTAATAAAGCAATCAAGTATACACTAAAGATTTTGAGGTAAAAAGATAAAGTACCATATATTATCTAACATTAAGACTGCTTAAGTCAATTTTTCTGTTGGACACAGTCAAAATTTCTATCCTCTTGTTTGTCATACTGCAAGTTCATAGTATCAGTTCTACTCTCATGTACTACATCACAGTGATGTAGTACTTAGGTTGCAAATATTAGAGCAAACTATGAGGCAAAACCAGTCCTGAACTCCTGCAGCACAAATATACTGCATGCATTTTAATAAATATTTCCATCTCAGTATATTCCCTGAAACATGACAGCAAAGAGAAGGAATTTAAAAGATGTTACTGAGCTTCACTGCTCCCTGAAACCTCATGTTTATGTGCTGTTTCTGACACCTGTAGCAGTGTAATACACCTAAAATATTCAATGACAGATCTGGCCCAATAGTTTTGGAGTATATTTTGTTTCTATTATTTCAAACAACAGAATTTGTTAAGCTTACTAAAGATATTAATAATAAGGTTTTGCCAACTTCCTGAAACTCAGAGAAAAGAATTTATAAAAGCCTTCAACATCTAATAATCTTTTGTAACATGTAAAAAGTAAGCCTAATTACCAGACCAAAATATCTCCTAAAGATGCAAGTTGTATTTGTTTTTAGGGGGAAGTAGTTTCTCTTACTCTGACCACACTGGAACCTTAAAACTAATCTGCTTCTAATTCAAATTGTCCTTTTCATTCATATAACCCTCTGTTTTTCCCACTGTGGGGAGAATGGATAGAAGTTGTTTACATCCTGATTAAACTCCTCAGGGCCCCCTCCCCAGATGATGGCACCATCACTGTTCAGATGCTGCTTTAAAGGACTAACCCTGGGGTGAATGCAGTTTCTCTTCTGAAGTGCCAAGAGGCAGATTTTAAAAGAAGTTTGGACCTCTAATGAATCAGGCATTTGCTACAGTGCTAGAAGTGCCCAAGTTATTTTTATGAACTGACTTTTATAATACTACTTAATGCACAAGTCTGCTTTCAGAAGTTTCACCAGGTGCTGTTCTACAGGACAAAATGACAAAATAGCTTTATAAATGTGAGCCCAAATAAAGTCTCAACTCAATTATGGGAGGATAAAATCTCTGGAAAAGTTATGGGGTCTCAACTCCATGGGTAGATATGCCACGGGTCTTCCAACAGATACAGGGTGAAGATTTTTAAGGAAGATGAGATTCCATTAAAAAAAATACAAAAAGCTCTCCAAACAACAACAACAAAAACCCACAACCAAAACAAAACCAAATTTAACCTTTAGCTGTTAAGTTTCACTCCCACTGTCAGCATGATCTCATTGAAAGAAAACAAAACAAAATCCTGCCTACCTAAAAAGTAGTTTTCTAAAGTACCAAAAATTTCAATATTGAGATTGAGCCTTTGAAATGAGTCTATCTTCTGCTTCCTAAGATTATCAGATTCTTCTTCCAGCTCACATGAGTTTTAAAATTCCTCATACAAGAAGTTGTTTAAAATGTTAAAACAGTACTTATAAAGCATTTGTCCTTCCCCTTTCCCTCTATACACATGTACACTGCAGCTGTTGCCCTGGGCAACTAACTTCTTTCTTTACTCTAAATACAACATCAGAAAACAAAGCAGACTCCTGAAAATAAAGATTGGGAGTATCATTAAAAAGTGATATTTTTAATGTTAAGGAAAAACGTAAATTCTTAAAATGCTAAATAAAATGCAGTGACTCTTTAAATAAAAAAATTAAGTGATCATTCTATTTAACTGTTGCCTTTAGAAAAAAAATCATAAACAATTAACTTCAGTGTTTTTAAGCACATTAAGAATTTATTTGCACTAATTCTGCATTTTCTGCAAGAACAGTGGGTTCAGCTGAATGGTCTTATTCCTTGTTTCACTGGCCAGTGGGGGAAATAAGAGCCCCATGGTCTCAGCAGATCTCCCTTGTGCCTGCCAGGGACAACTAGTGGCTAGCTTGAAATGGAGTTGTTTGCTGAAACACTGATCTCCAAGAAGTGGAACATTACCTAAAAAACACTGCCTGAAGGAGGAGGGCATCCTGTGCTTGCAGAGCCCCAGAGCACAGAGAGGAGCCCTGACCGGTGCTTGTCCCATTGCTCCCCTGCAGCACAACAGGACCTGGCACATCTGACATGTCCAAAAGACACACAGGTGGCAGCTCTGACAGTGTCCATCAAAACAGCTACACACACAGAAAGCTGATACTGCTCTCTTGTAAGAAGCATTAACAGCAGCTTATCTATTAAAAAGATTTAGCAGGACTGTGTATCTGGGCAACACCACCACTGTTATACATTAATTGTCAACTCCCACAGCATTGAAATTGAGGATTGCATTTCAAGTACCAGTCCAGAGGGCAACATCCTGGTGCGTTTTGACCGTGTTAACAAAGAGTTCCGCTTTGCAATTCTGCAAAGTCTTGTTTTAATCAGAACAATAGTTAGAATCAGTGATGATCAAGAAGCTCCAGTATTCTGCCTTACTCCAGATGGAAATACAGCTTTGCTCTGTCACTTAAGGTACATTTGATATATAATAAAATGCATTTCAAGGCAATGACAGCCAAATTCCACACTGGAAGCTGTTACATGATTACTTGTAAAATCAAAAAAGAATGTTAGATGGAATCTACTCTCCAGGAAGTGCAAAGGATGATAAAACAATAGCGAATGTGAAAGCTGGCAATGCAGACTCTCGCAGCAGAGGCAATGGCAATAACAAATGTTTAATTATTTGAGGAGAAAAAAGAAAATTCCTGAAAGACTAGTCAAGAGGCAGCATAAATTGAACATCCACTAGCTTTCCTGAAAGTCAAATAAGGAGGCCTAGTTACATAGTGTGATGCCAGTGACTGAACAAAGAGTTTGCAGAAAGTAAGGGGTGGGGGAAATCACACAACCTTCATCTTTACATATAAACATTACATTGACTTGGTATTTAAGTTTCATTTAAATTCAGTATCTCTAAACAGCTGAGAAGTTGGGGAGGCAATACAAAGGCAGATCAAGGGATTTGGGTAAGCCAGAAGTTCCAGTAAATCCTGTGTACTGTAAGCTAAGACAGGGAGTTTTCATTTTCATGTGAAGGACCAATATAATGCTTAACACACTGAAGAACAGAAAATGGGGCAGACAGCCTCTTTTTTGGGAATATAATTTATGTTCATCTAAGCAAGCAGCTGTGGTTGTGCTACACCTGCTTTTCTCAATGTGGTTGATGAAAAAGTTCAGACAAGAATTACACAACCTTTTCATGATTTCTTTCCCAGTTCAACCACTGGTATTTACTTCCATGGAAAGCATGAGTTTGTCCTATAGACAGTGTGAGGTTGGAAAGCAAAGGCATGGGAAATATGCAATGAAAAGCCAAAGAGGAAGATACCTCTGTATCAGGTACAGCAGAGACCTGCCCCTCCATTCTCTAATAGCACATCAACAGATAGAAGCTGCATTTATTAAGAGCTGTTGTGCAGCCAGGCAAAGGAAAAGAAGTGGATCCTCACATGGCAAGAGGCATAAAAATAAACTGAGAATTAAAGAATATGAATCACATTTGTTATAGGGAAGAGTAAGGGTGGGATAGACATGACTGTGCTTGCATCTTAAAAACAGTACAAAGATTTCTAAGGTCAGAATCAGTAGAAATTTTGACTGGTCACAAAGAAGAGTACCACCATGCAGGAGGTGAGGTATAAGGGTGTACACAACAGCCCAGAAAGACTGACAAAGGACATTTGGAATAATCTTTGCTAGAATATTCAAGATTAGCTGGAATTTAATTTTCTGTCATGTTTTAGTAAATAATCCGATTGTGACAGAGAGAGGTGAACTAAATGACCACTTAGAAGCATCCCCAAAGCAAAGCCTGTGGCACTAAACTCTTTCTTGTGAGCAAGGAATATCAGAAACTTAGAACGTAAGTGCAAGCAGACATAGACCTTGGCTTTAAGGAGAAAAAGTAAGTAGCACCAGTAAAAACAGGAGGCTTCAATTTCCCCAAAGGGTTTATCAAAAGTATGTTGAAATAGTAGACCATACTTAAAAATTTCTCCTTCTACTCATAAGTGATTTTGTAAAAGCACAAATGTTAAAATACTGCCTAAAATACCTATGATATGAGCAATTTGACAGGAAGGGCCCACAGTGTGTACTGTGAACCAGCAGATGGTGTTTTTACCAGCTGCTAGCAGAAGCTTTAGAAGCAAACTCAAGTTTTGGATCACATAGAGCACACCTGGGCCTTTAGAACAACCTCCTGCCACAGTCTACTGCGAGAATTTTTTGTCTGCAACAGTGTAATAACAGTTCTTAGCATTTTGTGCCAAGTATCACAAGGTAAACAAACTTTGTTCTATAGCCATCAGTCAGCTGGGAGTACCTCTGGATGTACACAAGAATTTTGTGCTTAGCCTATAACAATACCTGGTGAGCACTGCTCTGGGTCCTCGAGCTCTTGCATGCATTTTATCCAACACCATGTGCTTCAGTTTCTGGTAATACACAGGACCAAAATAAATATATGCTTCCAAAGGTTCTCTGAAAGAATAAAAACCAAACAAAACCAATATCCACAGTTAGCACACATTTACCTGAAGAGAGGCAAGAGTGTCATGTACAGGAGAAATGTGAAACAATTTGGAAATCATGAGTCCTAGAAAAATGTGTTTGGACCTTCTGGGCAATCATTCTGAAACCCCTTCCAGGGAAATCTTCTGAACACAGGGGCAGTACAGTGCCAGCACCACATGCTGCTGTCTCCTCTGCAGCAAGGAACACGCTCCTGAATTCTGGTCTTACGTTGTGCAGACATGCTGCTACAGCTGCAGGTACCTGTTTCAGCTGTCCCATGGTCCCTCCTCTGTCTGTATCCATACAGGAGTGTTTCAACAGTGTCATCAGTAGCCAGGAAGGACTGTAAATGTATCAGACCCTGAAGAGCGACTTAGGCTATTTCTGTTTACATTCCTTCACAAAGGGAAGCATATATGTAAACAAATACATCCAGCATAAACGCTCAAACCATTCTTTTTGTAGGAGCACTTTAAGAAATTTGCATTTGCAGGAATCACTTAGCACTGGCACACTATGAGCCTGACAGTGTTCTCACCCACTAATTCTCCCTGCACAGCACTCTGAGGCACAGCCCAAAACCCAGATGGGTGAAAGCCCTCCTTGAGTGGCTGTGCATCAGCACAGCTGCCCCGGCAGCACTGCTCAGCAGCTGCATCCAGGGGACAAAGATCGCTGCCCTGGCTGGCACTGGGGGCTCAGATGAGCTGGGTTAAGGGCTCTTGAGAACTGTATTTAGGCACTTTCATCAGCTTGAGAACATCTGTAAGCAATACAGAGGGTGTTACTCCATTCTGTGAGCTGGAGTAATGGCTAAAGATTTCTGTGTTTAAAACACCCCCAACTGTAAGAAGAGTGTAAGTGCCTAAAGATCAGAAAGCAACAGTGAAAAGCACTCAGTCATTTCCCAGCTACCACCTTCAGCACTAAGAATGTCCAAATTTAACGCAGACAGACAGACAGACTCAGCATGGCCACTGATTTGTTAGAGAAAAAAAAAAAAAGGTATGTGCAATGTAAAAACAAGCAGGAGACAACAGTATTGCACTTCCCTTTCAGAGTCATTACTGACATTATGCAGTGTTATTCCAAAAGTTGACTATTGAAGAAAATAATAAAACTTCATTAAACACTTGAAATCTGCAAACTTTCACATTGTTATGAAATCTGCCTTCAAATTTCATAACAAACGGATTAAGCCTGTGTAATTTGCTTGGAAAAAAGTATCAGTGTCCTTAAGCAAAGTCTCTAAATAGGGCACTACAAAGTTGAAGTTTGGGGATGGGGGATTTTTAGAGCTAGATGATTTTATTCTCCCTAGGGATCATGATTAGTCAGATTTTTTAAAAGCTATCATGATATACCAACAGGAAGTGTTTCGAGCACCAGGATATATATGTTGACATACAATTTATGGAATATGGAGTGAATAAGGAAAATAAAATCGTATCTCCGAAACAAAAAGAGAAGCAACATATGGAATAAATTGGTAGGAAAGGCAATTAAAATAAAAAGTATATAAAAAAAACTTGCAAAAGAGATCTAAACTTGCTCCTTGAGAAGAAGGGGACTGGACGGATAATAAAAATAGCAGGAAGGTAGGATTAAGATACATTTTGGAAGCGCAGGCATGTGAAGCCATATGGCCTTTTCCTGTTCCTAAACTATCTTAAGTTCTTTGAACTCTGTGTCTCAGAAGCCAGTCTGATAAACACAGCAGGAAGTTTGCAGATTAGAGTATTATGCCAGACTGAAACATTGTGTAATCGAAAGAAAAAAAAAAGAAAAAAGGAAAAAAAGAGCACACAAAGAATATTGCCAAGGAACAGACGCTTGCCTCCAAATCCATATTTACAGTACTATTAAAGTCAACATGAACATGCTTATCTGATTCCAAGCATATGTAAGACTTTCTGCCGACAGAAACCTGAAATTTCTTACTATCTCTCAGAAAGAAAGCCTTGATTTTAGCTTTTTTGCCAGGCAGTAAAACTCGGGAAATTTTCATATGTACCAAAAGGGCCATTCCCATTACAGCCACACGTACACTAGCAATTTTTAAAATGTGGAACCACAAAATGCTTCTAAGAAAAAGAAAAATGCACAGTACTCTTCAGCCCCTTTTCTCAGTCTCACAGAGCAGTTTGCAAACAAGAGAAAGTTCCCGAGCTCTGAGACATGAGAAGATTCTTCAGATGTGTCTCAACAGGATTTCCCCACTCTCCTGAAACACCTTAATCTAAACAGCAGATTCTTACCCAGTGATCCCAGATGTTACATAGTCCTTCCCTAGGTAGTTATAACCATGGCGAATAAGATCTTCACACACATCCTTAACTTTACTGCCACCAAAAGCTGTTCCATAGTGAAATCTACCATCAAGCACCCCAGCCTTTCCAGCTAGGAGTTCAATCAACTTTCCTACCTGTGAAAGAAAAGCAGAGTTAACAGCCTGGTCATTAGGACAGGCACATTGCTGGATTGGGCAAAGCACAAGTTAGTCAGGCAAAGTGACCCAGATGGCAGCCTGGGCTATTGCATGCAACAGGAGGAGTGGAAGAAGCCCAAGAACCAGGAGTGTAAAGGGGGAAAACTGGACTCATCACACGGTCTGGGAACATCTTTAAGGTCCCAAGTCAGGCAGTTCCACTTCTTCCAGTTATCTGAAAAATGGGCAGGATCCAGAGTGGCCATCTGCTGTAGGAAACAGCCTTGGAGAGTGACTCGCTGCAGTGCAGCAGGGGGAACAGAAGGGAAGATGCTAACAAAGGAAGAAAGGTCAGAGGCTGTATAAAGGAAGCACTGAGGTCCCACACAAAGGCCAGGTATTCAGTGCGACCCTGAAGCACAGGTGCAAAACTTGCCTCAGTTTCAGGGAGGCATGTATAATTTAAGAAGTTTTATAGGTCTGGACCTATAACTGAAGCTCCTCTACAACCTTCACCTCCCAGTCTGCCCCAGCCAAACTAGTGGGCACAGGCAATAGGGAAGGAAGAGGAAGAGCAAGAAATTTACAAACAGAAGGGGTGTAAGCGAAGTATTCAGTTGCATTCCTCTTAGCTTGACACAGAACAAAATGAGAACGATGCACAAAGAGCCTGCAACCCTACTCCTTTTACAGTAGGATGTTTCAAAACAGTGAAAACAGAGGGCTGACTCCTCATAGCAGAACAAGTGTCATGGCATGATGACTGGAGAATATTCTCAGTGAAATCATGCTTCAAGCTTTTTTGTCTCTAGTGGCTGATCCCCTTCTCTTTCCCTCTTGGGGGACGGTGTCTCTTGAATCGAGCAGCACCACTCACCGTCATACGCGATGGGAAGCCATGAGGGTTCATTATGATATCTGGGCAGATCCCTGTATCACAGAATGGCATGTCCTCCTGAGGAACAATCAGTCCACACACCCCTGCAGAAGAGAAAACATTTCAATTCACAAAACAGCAAACCACCAGCAGGGCTGACGCTCATCACCAGATTTTCTTCAGTGTTTTCCTCCTCCTCTCTTTCTCATGGATCACTTTTTACCCGGATTCATTATCATGACTGGTACTTCCAAACTGCAGAGTAGAAGAGAGCCCTTGTGACAGGACTGACAAAATAAGCATACCCTTACATAATGCTCCCAGTGATTTGTGAGTGAGCAAATTAGGGAAGAAAGCTTTGGATCCTATTTTCAGAAGCAACTAGAAACTTCTATCCAGTCAAACTGGAATATCTCAAGGGGGACCTAGTTTTTAAAGCTGATGCTATAATTTCCTGAAAGAAAAAAATTAAGAAATTTGGCCTCTTAGGTTACATCTTTGACCATACAAAATTATTATTGATTTGAAATTTATTTATCATATGTATCCCTGCTAAATACTGTCAATAAAAACACATCAAATGGGACGTTGACAGGGACTGAGAAGAGGTAAGTAGCGGAAAATGAATAAAAAAACAACAAAGATTTTTTTCTGGTAACATCTGTTTGCTGAGCAAAGACTGTTATCGATGAATTACCAAGTACAATCCACTCCACAGACTGATTTTACTTTGTCAGTCCATGAACACAAACTGTCCCTTTAAAAGTTTTGGAGGCTTTTTTCAGTCTCTATCAGTATTGGATATAAAACAAAGAAAACCCTCCAAACTCTAAAACTATTGCAGAAAGAATAAACAGGAACACGAAAACTCATTTAAAATGGTCTATCATACATCTCAAAACTTTCCTTCCAACCCTTACAACTTTCTATAGTGGATTCTGCAGATCAACATACTGCAGCCATAAATGATCAAGAGATCTAACATTCAAATTCAGGTGCTAAAATGCAGCTGCTTAAGCCCATACTCCTTTGAACCAAAGCTACTGTTTCAGCTGGACAATTTCTTCCAGAAGCCCTTAGAGCTGAAAAAGTCTGCAAGCTATTTGAGATCAGCCTGCCGCAACTGTGCCAGAGCACGCTTTGGGAACAGTCTTGGAGTGGAGGGGGCTCCTGGAAGACTGAGGGTACTGGTTACATCCCTAAAAAGGCATCCCCTGACCAGCCAGTTCACAGGGGGATATTGGCGTCTGCTCAGGAGGGAGCTCCTCTTCCACTGTCCAAGCAAGACAGGGATAGGTGTATGGGACAGTAGTTAATAGAATGAGAATGGTAAGTATGGGGGAAGGGAGCAGAAAAAAAAACGTCTGGGGCAAGGGTGTGTGTGCTGTTGTATTTAGTTTTTAAACCTATTGAAACTAATTTTCATTGTTCTACTGTGATAAATCAATAACATCCTTCCAGCCCTCCCTGCCAAGCAGCAATCATTTGCTGAAAATAAAAAAAAACCCAACTCAAACCAACCCACTACCTCTTCCTTGCACAGCTTTTTTTGTGCTAAAATTTTATACATAAATACTCTCTTATATGTGTATTATTGTGCATGCATTCTGCCTTATTTGCATTTACTTCTAAGAAAGCATTATGTTGCATCTGGACTTCACGGCACCTGTAAGCCAAAAATTAAATCTTAGCTAACTTAAAATTACTTTAGGCTCTGAAAACCTTTTATATGCCAAGCTGGTTCCCATAGCAGAGAGCCACTGTGTTGTTTGTTTTGTGTGAAAGTGAATGATAAAAGATCCATGAAATCGACACAGAAAGGCAGAACACCAGAAAGAACTGAGGGTTCTCCATCATAGCGGCTTCTACCCTCCGCTGACTTGTGTAACAATAGGACCTACACACCCAACTGCAGATCTAACACAGCTGTGCATTTCATTAGATGAAGAGCACTAGTGACACAAGTAAATAATTAACTTATTCTGGTCCGCTGACTGTGGTTATGAGACCAGTCATAGCTGACAGATTTTAATACAAGTTAACACAAAGACAGCATAATGAGCTTAGAAGTTAAAAACAAAATATTTAGACAGAATCCAGCAATGTGAAGCTCACTAGGCCATTTATAAAGTTTCTATTTTACAGAGAGGGAAAAAAAAAGGGAAAAAAGAAAAAAAGGGAAAGCTATAAAGCCTCAGTTCTAAGCTTCTGCATTTTACAAAGTTGCTGAGCCTGTAGCAGATCTATAGCATGTCTGTGTGTATTTAGAGGACAGAGAGAAACTTCTTCATAGCCTATGTTTTAAGAAAGTTCATTCAACTGTTAAAAAAGCTGAAAGACACCTTTCCTATATACAGTGCTACTTCTAAAAGCAAGTAACTGCAGTTTATTTCAAAATGTTATTTTGCAATCGCTTACTTTCAGAAGCTCTTTAGGAGATCAATGCTTGCAGGTCTACACTTTAAGCTCCTGAATTTGCTACTCTTTTTTATGCAGTAGAGCAGCACCAGGCAAGCAAACAGCTGCAAAAAAGCGATCAAATGAATTAATCCATGTAAGTGGAATTATCACTTGCAACTGGCTAATACAACAGTAAAGGAGTGGAGGCTGGATTTAAAACAGCCCCAAGTTCCAAGCCCTGCTCAAGTACGAACTGCATTTCACAACTGAGCTGCTCAACTACTCCCCATACAATATTCATAAATAAGGCACACTCAAACTAGGAGGCTGTTTTGCTCTGTGGCTCTTACTAGAGGTTAGTATTTCTTAATTGTTACTGATTTAGACATCACATGAAAATTGATCCCCAGCATTCATAAGAGGACATACAAAATAATTTGGTTTCATTCATTTCCCTCCCTGTCGCAATTTTTATATGCTGCATCTGAAATGAAGCAATACAACTTGAGACTAAATTCTATACTGCAGTGGGCCTGAATGGCTCTCACCTATACATTCTGATGTCTCATCTGGGACCAGAATCAAGTATTAACAACCAGAAAAGGCTGCAGCCAAAACAAAAAACAAAATGTGTTTTTTAATGTGGATTAACAAGAGGGTTATGTGCTTGAGCAAGAAAGCATCTAGCAACTTGCTACATCTCATTTCGTTTCAATTTAACAACAAATTAAATTTAAGAAAAAAACCTTTTGTGTATAAATTTTGTAATGTCACCTTAGAGGGAAAATCAGTGAAAATGCTAAGAAATTCTTTTATGATATCAAAAAGAAGGAAAAAAAAAAGTGGATTAATAAGCATGGCAGCTTAATGCAAGGGTAACAGTTTAAATTAGAATAACCTTAAATCAGACATCCACAGTGGTTTAACATGCAAGTATAGAACAGCCATAGGCAGTGTTTTTCAATGCTATTGTATGGCAGCCAATAAATGACAGCCCCCTGACTACGCTTGATGGCCCCCAGCCCCACACACGCTATCAGCATCAATGCTGACAGCATCTCAAACCCATGTACCTCCACAAGGCACTGACAGCATAAAGAGCCCCTCGCCCCTGTACTTTTGTCTGAGTTTCTTTCCCTAATCAGGAGAAACTCAGGTTTCCAGAGCTGGTACCTTTCGTGTGGCTGCTTTTACAGTTTGCTGACAAACACGAGCGCAGCCAGACTTGTAAAACCTCGGTTCGGCGCAGAGGGGGAAGGGGGGCGGCCGGGAGGGGGCAGGGACAGAACACAACAGTATGGGAAAGTTTTTCACCAGGCCACGATAAGGTGCCTTCTATACACACACACGCCAAATGAAAAAAAAAAAATCATCAAATAAGTCAAAACAACCTAATATAGAAAACTAATTACTACCAGCAGGAGGGACATTAGAAGCAAAGGAGACGATGTGAATAGAAGCAGCAGCAATACCAGTTTCTATCAGCAAGATAAAAAGAAGCGCATTACTAAACGTGCTTGTTTACTTATTCTAATGATACGGTGGTAAAAGAGCTAAAACTGACTTGAAAGGCATCTATTTTAGCTTTGCCAGTTTGCCAGAATTTGGAAATACTCTTGAGAAATAAGACTACGTCACATAATTAAGCAAAGTTGTAGCTGTAACACAGCGCTGTATGTTACGGACAAGTGACAGATTTGCAAAAATTAGTAAGGCTGAACAAAAAATGTACAGCTGCTTCAAAACTCTCTAATTACATACTGTGTTGGCTAACTAAGCATAAAAGAAGTCTTGAAGAAAAAAAAGTGCTGCATCACATAAGCTTTGTTCAGTATTGAATCATTCACTGATCTATCATATCACTTGCTACATCCCGTTTGACATAAGAGGTAAAGAACAGAATTAAAATTAACAGATAAATAATGCATAAGTAAACTTGATTAGTTTTCTTATTAAAAACATCACTCTAAATGAGAGGAGGTGCTAGAAGACAATACAGTTTGTACACTGCTTTCCCATGAGCTGCTGAATGGTCTGATGTGATAAATTTGCATAGTCTGAAGCACACAAAGAGCTGATTAATTGAAACCCTTACAATGCTTCTGGAAGCAGCTATTGTAAAACAATAACCATAGGAACTTTACAAAATACACATGGCTGAATGAGTCAAGAGCTTAATAAAATGTGTTTTCAGGATACACTATTTGGAAACAGAATTAGAGATTTTTATTCTGTGCCATAAAATGCTAAATCACCCTAATTTCAGAGGTTCAGTTGAGGATTTACTGAAAAGGTCAGAAGGTTACCTGTTTGCTGCTTGAGATAAAAAATGCAGTTATTTTCTTCTTAAGACAGCAAGCTAAGCAGCAGTTTTGTTAAAAATAAATAGAAAAAACAGTATGGGAAGTTTTAATGGCATTCTGACATTTTCTCAAATTCAACTTCCGAAGATAAAAATATGGCAAGAAATCCCTACCTTCAGTGATGCCTAATAACTACTAATCATCCCGCATTCCTGCAGTCGATTAAGAGCAAATTCCTTTTAATGCCACTTCAACCATTTAATTGCTATAAAACCACTGATGCTCTATTAGAGATAAAGTACTAAGTCTGACTTATAACATGGGGGGAAATGACACAAGTAGCCATTTAGAACTAACATTTCATTTTAAATGTTCTGCTTCTCCGTACTGTACAAGTGCCCACTAAAAGGAAAAAGATAAATTCATCTCCACTATGAAATTAGGCAAGCAGATGGCAGATGATCAAGCTAGTAAAAATTTCAGAAAGTAAGCAAGGTCAGACTTGCTTTGGTAGACAAGTGGTATTGTCATGAAGTTTATGTAGTTGATAATGCTGTGAATGGATTTTGTTTTGACACTAAAGAACACGGTTCATTTAGGAAAACAAAGACCATCTTTCATGAATTTAAACTTGCTTCCTTGTCTTTAGAGTTGTTTAAGTGCAGATACTTCAGAAAGGTTTAATCCTTTATCTTAGATCTTCAGCTATTAAAAAGCTTCTGTTTGCCAGTTCAAACAATCTCTTGCTTAAATACAGTTTTTCCACTCCTCAGGAATACTGTTCAGTATTGCTGCTTAGTTCTGTGATCTACAGGACCTTTGTTGGAGGTGTTAATCCTTTTTCACATGAGAGACTGAGAAATGTTCTTTCAGAGAAGTGTTATATTGCTTTTTTTCACATCAAAGGAGCCCAACTTTTTCCTCATTGTGACTTGTAGCAAAGCAAGAGGAAATCTGGAAATATAATAATTTACTTTGTATGGAACTCAGATGAAGCTTCTTTAGCTTAACAATCCTTTTGCCTTCTGTGCTTTGAAAAGTGACTTTGCTTGAGGAATACAAGATTAAAACAACAAAATAATTAACCAAAAAAGTTTCTTTATCCTTCTGGAAAATATATGATGCAACACAGTGAAAACAAAGTCCTGCAGTTCAGGACAACTACCAGAGAGGATTTATCTGTGAGACACTAGAAGCTTACTGACTTTACAGGCTATAGAGACAGTCCCAGACCAAAAGATCTTACTGCAACATTCAGTTTGAAGATTAATATTAAAATAAAGCAAAATATTTGCATTTCAGAAGACAACATGGTGGCCTCATTTGCTTGGGTTTTTTTCCTTCTCCCCATGTACTTCTTTCTTGAGAGGCACTGAAGGACAGGCAACCTTTTCCAGTCATCTTGGGAGGAGTGTACTTAAACCACGGACGCACGTGAAAAGAGGGTGTGGTGGACAGGCCAGAAGTGGTGACCCTTGCCAATACCATGTTGACATGTGAGAGGACACAAGGAAGGCAGCAAATACAGAGGCAGTGACATAGATCTGTATTATTACAGAGGCCTACAAAATCTACCTACATATTTAATGAAAGGCTTTTCTGTAACAAAAGGCTAAAGCTGGTTTGTGAGATTTAATCTGTTGTATCCCAGACGCTTTCTAATTCCCTTACTCTGCTTCCTTCTGCTCCAGTGACAAAGCACAGCTTTGAAATACATATCAATTTGGAATACAGCAAAAAGCCCATCAAAAAGTTTGAGACGTGGTTTGTGCAATCTCTTATTTTGCACATATTTCATTATTTAGAACCCACCACTACTACGATTCCCTGAAACCAAATCTCATCTTCACGCATTCCTTCTAGAAAATAAAAATATTACACGAAAAAGACTGCAATGCAGATAGCCATATGCTTTTCCTCCTTCCCACTGAACCAAGGTACTTGCTAGTTTAAGCTCATTACATGTTTAAGTGGCCCTATGACAGGCTTAAAGATAACAGTCACAAATTAAACTTGAAGTGGTAATCACCTGCATTCAGACCAAGACGAGAGAATCAATTCAGAGCTAATTACAAATTCTCTCAATAGAAAAAGTTAAACTGTTAGTATTATAATTTCTGTTTCATGATTGTCTATATTCTTCTGATATGACTGATCCTTGCCCAGTTTGATGTCAGAGGATGGTACTAGATGCAATGTTAAAAAGCTCTCAAAGGAGATTCTCCCTTTCCTTTTCATGCCTTTTCTCCAGTCCTGCTATTGTCAGTATTGGCTTCCTCATTGTACAGTTAAGCTGCAAAACAGTGAACTCCACTGTTCTTGTCAGTATTTTTTTCTTAGTATCTACCAAAAGTTATCTTCTCCTTTCTCCTGTTTAGTGTTACATCTTTTTCTATAATGCACTACAAAACTGAGAGGTTTATTGCCAGGAAGGCTAGTAAGTGAGTCCTAGCAAAATGTAATAATTTGGAATATGATCACTCCTCTGATCACAAGGGATTACTACAGATTGATGTACAGGATAGCTACAGGCACATGCCTGCAAACTCTGTAACAATGTAACTCTGTTGCAATGTTCCTGCTCCTATCTCCAAAACCAAGCTGAAAGTGACATTCTAAATAATTGATGGGTTTGGCTTATTATTACTACAGGTCCCAAGCACAGACACTGGGTGATCAGCCACTGTTAACCTGATGAAATGCCAGGCATAATTATAGGTGCCCTTAAAGTTTCCTACAGCATTTAGGATATTGCTTTTCATCACCCTGGGATTTCCACAGGTAGTTGCTTGCTCTAGGCTGTTAGATGTCTTATGTTCCTTTTGTCATATGGAAGGCCCTTAGCACCCTAAAGCCATACTGCAGCCTACCTGACACAATTCTGCTTCCTTCTGTCATTCTTCTCACTCGTGGGTTCTACATTTGTGGAGCACTCTTTTTATTAATTTTTGGAGGGATATGAAAATCAGTTCTATTTACATTCTGTTCAACTATTTCAATAGGTGCATTTTAATAGCTTAAACTAGGAGAAAAACCTAACCTGCTTAAATTTTTCATGCAAATCCCTGCAAATATTTATCATGATTAACCAAGAGGCTTCTTTAATATAATTCACAGGCTTTTTTAAAAAATTCTAATAAGAAAATTTGTCCTGCACAGTACTGATTGTACTGTTATATAATAACTTGCTGCTAAAATGCTAAAATGCATACCACTTATAAGGAGAAGGGTCCAATTAGACAAAGCTACATCAAGAAATAGGTGCTGCTCTAACAATGCTCACAGGCTTTTAAGCACTGCACAACTTCACCGTGTATGAGACTAAATAAGTATTTGAAAGAGAATCTACACAAAATTTTCCTGGAGGAGGATCTTCCTTAAGAAAAGGAAAGAATGGGGCAGTTGAACCATTCCAATTGCTCAACTCTTTCTGTTTGCCTCTAAAGCTAATGATCTTCCTCCCCTCACTTACCAAAACTATCCTATAAGGCTGTAGGGCAAGAACTTGACTCAATTTTATAAGGAAAGTCAAGTATGCACTGCTGCATCTTTACTTTTTTAAAACCTTCAACAGTACTGGTTTCCAAATCACTTGGGGACTCTGTGGGAATAGCTTTGTATTTTTAGATCAAAAGCCATATAAAATCAAGAAAAATATTTCAATGCTTATCAGAAGAGCTTCTCTTCCTTAGTAACAACAGAAACAAAGGAAGTATTCCCTGAGAACACAGAGCTTCAAAAACCAGTTTTGTGGGTCTGTGGAAAGACACTGTGGAATTACAAGTGACCTGGGAGAGAGCTGCAAGTACTGAGAAAGCATTAGCAAGTATTAGGTACTCTTAACAGATAACACACAAACTTGAAGCAACATCTAGTAACAGCTGTCATTGTGATCAACTACTGCCTTTTGCACCCATTTTACCTCTTCTGATTGACAGGTTTGCTGTAGGTAGATGTCCTGACCACCTAACCTGGACGCTACAGAAATGTGGATTACTGTGGTTAGCTCTGTATCTCATGACAAGGATGCAGCCTTTCACTTCAGTTACACCTGGCCAGTAGTTATTAAGACAGGATCACAAGGGGTGTACAGGCTGCAGTAGAAAGGATTTGGTAATATCAACCTCTTTGCCTCTCCATCACATCTGACAAGAGACCAAGGAATGTTCTCAAGCCAAAGTAAGAGCTAAAAATTTAACAACGCTCAGGTAATAGCACGGCACATACACTAAGGCAGAAGGTCATGCTGTGAATACTACAAATCTCGATTTTCCAAGACTACAGAATGATGAGAACGTGTCAAAACCTGTCCCACACTGACACCAATAGGAACAAAACATGCTTTTAAGTTGGTTACAGTCAGACTGTTTTCAGTCACTTCTTTCTTAACACTCTTCCAACTCTTTTGAGATTCAGAGGATGATCTGAGACTCATATTTTTTTACATTCAGGTCAAAGGTAGTTCACTGCTTTTTTTCAGCAGATATGGAAGAAGGTTCCTGATTTTCATTTTCCTAGTAACATTAGAACTTGAGAACTGCATGCCACCAACAGCTTCCTAGTAGGTACTCATTTTCAGGTTTTGGTTTGAAGATCCAGAGGTGCTCCAGATCACGTCCCAGGTGTATTTTTAAAAAACATTCTCCCTTTCTTTCTGCTCTCTGCTGGTGCACTCCTAGTTGTGTTCCTGATTTGCTTCCCTTTTACACCATGGTCCTGAGCTATCTACCTGCAGTCTTGCCTTTAGAGCAGAACGTCTGTACCGACCTGCAAACATCTCAGTTTCATCTCTCATCTTTTCTGTCCCTTCAGAATCTCTCCAGTCTCTCCCTTGATAACCCACTGACAAATCTATCACCTAAACCCAAATTCTCACTTAGGAAAAAAGCCCAACCAAACCTCAAAACCTGTTCTTGTTTAAAATGGGCAACTACTGTATTTTCCAGATTCATAGATCAACCGAGAGTTGTTTTTGCCAATACTTCTCTGTTTCAGTAACATCATTGCTAAATTAGGTGAACTTAATCAAAAAAAGGGATACGGGCTTCTATCACTGTATTCATAAAAGATCTGAACCAATCAATGGAAACATACATGATGATATTATGTATGTATAGTAGGCATATACAACATGAATTTATTTTTATTAAATGTGTCCTTTACCTTTCTGCCCATGACGACTGCTAAATTTATCTCCAATTTCTGGACGTCTGGTTTGCCTCAGCAACATTTTGATCAAGAAAGCATCTTCGGCATTTGATGAAATCATTACTTTTTCAATGTAAGAATCAGTGGCGCCTTTGTAGCTAGTAAAAGAAGCCAGAACATTAATTTTATTTCGATGAACCAAACACAAGTTACAGACAACTATCTGTATTATACTATCTAGGTAGGCTCCTGACCAAACTGTAATCATTATGGAACTTATATATGGGGAGAAAAGATCTTATATATATATATACACACATATATATATATATATGTTTATGTATGTATGCTTACATATAAGTTCCAGAGTATAGCATATTTCTGGAAAAAAAAAATTTAAGAGCTACAATAGGAACTAAGGGAGAATTAAGCTGAACTTGTAAAGAACAAGGTATATTTTTTTTCACATGGGCTCTTCTTGACAGCAAAAACTTTCTCATATATTGCAAATTTCTTGATCTTCCATTAAACAAACAAAAGCCAAATATAGTTATAGTTGAAGAAGGGAGTTTTCTAGAATTGAATATTTTCTCCAACACCTCTCTCCTTCATGTAATTTGCCCAGCTCTAAAGTTATATTGTAACATACGTTACTGGCACATCTTTGTACTGTGGCTGCTGAGGCACACTGCTTCCTTCCAGAGGTGTCTGGGTCACAGTTGGCATAGATTTGTTCACAAGGACTTGCTTATTTTCTACTTTTTCACCTACAGAGAACAAGAAGAAAAAGCACCATGAAAATGTGTCTGTGTTAGAAATATATTTCAAGCTTTTAAAAAAAATGTAAGATGGAAGACAAATTGGGAGGAATATGCCCAAGAAGTATGCTCTATTATTTTATTAAATATTGAATGGTAAGAGAATCACTAAACCAGCTTTCTTTGTTAAACCAAATCCGAACAGCTAGCATGCTGGGTGCACTATGAGAACAGCTATTCACCATACCCTGGGTCAAAAGACTGCACAAAACCATCTGAAGTCATCTGCTCTAAGTATGGAGAAAATTAACAGGGAACACTTTAAATGACAAATTTTAGAAATTCACACCTAAATTTGAGACAGCCCACCATTCCACAGTGAGCTGTGCAAGACTACTCTCAATCTCTCCTTGCATTTACATATTTCTATTGATACTGGTGTCATACACAGCTTTTCCCTGCTCCATTCCCCTATCCTGCCCTTTACATTGAAAACCAGATCAGTAAGATGCCCAATGATACAACTGCACACCAAGTACCTACCTCCCACCTCCTCCACTAAATTACACTGAACTTCAGCCTGTTTCTCTTCTGTCCACATGAACTATCTCAAATAGGTTTTTACCTACATGCTGAGAACAGTCTCAGTCTGGAGTCCAGCCCAGTCCTATCTATCCAATACTTCAGAAGATTCTTGCCTTTTTTCTTAATTAACTTTGAAAGCTCCATTGTGATGTGTTGAAGAGCAAAATTGACCCAATTGTGCTACTATAATGGAATTAAGTTTAGTGCCCTTTAAGACACATTTCTTACTAGATCTTAGCAGATCTATTAAGCCATTTTCTAACTAAAGGATGACAGTATGGGAGGATTCTTTCTCAAATCTATTACTGCTGGAAAGTCATACACCTATCTTTGTATTTCTATTTATTTATTTTCTTATCTCTCTCAAAACATCTTTCTAAAGTGTTAAAACCACAAGGTTTTACTTCCTCAAACAACTGCATTCACTGATATCTTGCTAGGAGATTTTGATACATGAAATCAAAATAATAAGAAATCTATCTCTATCCTTATGGAAACAACAGTACATGACAGACAAACAAAAAAAAGCTACGGTACTAAAAACTTGCCAGTTTGGGAATATAACAATACAAATTCTAACGCTTCAGTAGATTCACATTATTGAAGACTCACTCTTCTACTTAAGTATAAAGCTACCTTTTTTCATGCATAAACCACTCCTACCCCCCACCAATGACTGGTAACATGCTGCTTTCAGGAACCAACTTTTTAAAATTTTCCATTACAATGGTGTCATCTTCAAGACAAAAAAACTCCCCAAACGCTAAGTATAAAACAAGGTGCACAGGAAATACTGACAGAACATTAATTTCCACTTAGACAATGACCATGCCATGAGTGAACATGCAGTCTGACCTACCTGGAGAGCAGATACCATCAGCATCTAAAATCTCGTGGCGCCAGATTGGTTTACGGGTAGCTGCATCCAGCATCGGCCCCATCACTTTATCAAATGTCTGGTTTGTGTAACGCTTCAGCGTACACTTGGCATTCTTGTACACAAGACACCTCCCGAAACCTAAAATGGAACACAAACTCATCTGCCTAGGAGTTCAAAGATCCTTTAGAACACATGATCAGAATGAACCAAGAAGTCTGATCCACCTGCTGAGCTACAGAATATGAAATATTTTTCATTAGTTAGATTATTCATTAGCTTGAATATGCATAACGTTGTACGTGGGTACCTAGTGGTGCACAATTTAAACATCAGATCATGTATGCTGCTTTTTTTTAGATAGTGCACTACAGTCTAATCCTGAACTGTGCTAATCTGCCTCTGTATCTCTGCACATACATGCACACATCATTTCTCTTGAATCGTTTTTGTGGTCTCCAGGAAGATGTAACATGGGAGAGGAGACTGTAACAGGGGGAGAGCAGCACCCCTTCCTTTCATGAGGTCTAAGAAACCTGAACTTTTACTCGTGTTTGTGGCTGGCATAAGATAGCCTACCAGGAAAGTACTGAGCAAGTGTTTAGTATAATCAACCCATTACTCTTTTTTCCCTCAGCTGAAAGTATTCTGAATTACCTGTTATTATAAAATAACAGGTTTTGGGCTTTAGATGAGAAAAGTAGAATCTCTGGAATTTCTCTACAAGTACAGCAACTAACCACAATACTAGAGACTTTAATCACATTTAGAACTACAGAGAGCCAAGAGCAAGGCTTGCTAATAATCCTGCATTATTTTAGTTCATTTGAAAGATGGTTGTGGCCACATACAGTACATCTATATCTTTAGATTATGTCAAGTAATTCCTGACAAGCACCACAGTCCCTGTTAAATGTTACCAGTCTGCCAGAAAAGAAAACATTCAGTTTTAAATCATGCCTGTTGTTGTTTTAGAAAAGGAGGCATAAATTAAATGCAGCAGACATTAATGCCAAAGATACATGTCTAGGAATACTATTATTGCTGCCTAGCAACTAGGAGGAAGGGAGCTGGGGAGGGGGGGAATAAAGTGATGGAAGAATCTGATTTTGGCCACCCGAAACTAAAACCAATTTGATCACTGCACTACGCCTGCTCTCATAGGAATTTATTTAGAAAAGGGAGAGAAGAGAGACTAAGTTTTCAGGCAACTCTCCTCCAGCCCTCAGCAGCATTAATACGAAGTGCTGAAGAAGTGTAGAGAGTGCGAGACAGGCTAGACCTACACAGACATGGGCCCCTGTTAGTTAACCTTCCCTTTGGTACTTATGTACTTTTAGTACATACACTGCACCACAGATTTGGTATTTTAAGGAAGCAGGTTAATTAATTTGGCTCTGCATAAACACTAGATTATTTTGCTTTAGACAATACTATTATTTTCTCTCAGAAAGTAGGCAATACTGCTATTGCACCCTCAGAACACCAAGTTCCCAAAGATACAAACTGCCTCGGGTTGTATTCCTTTCCTAAATACATTCACAAGTCTAATTTCATCTACTGCTTTTGTTACTGGTGGAAATAATGAGACCTCTCTGTTAGTAATGAACAAAGGTTCAGGCAACCATCTAAAAAGCAAGCCCAACAGAACAGATTAACTCATGCCTTATGCTTTTGGTAAACTAAGTACTTACACTTTTTTATTTGAGGTCAGAAGTTAGCCTTTTTGTCTTATAATATCCTGACTCAGAAGTTTATATGCATGTTGGCAACTTCACCACACTATTGTATGCATGGAGTTACAATCACTAATACAGAAAACAAACAAAAGCATTCAAAGCAGTTTGGGAATTCAATTTCTTAACTGGAGATCTAATGCTCGTAACTGCAATACAAGTTACTAAAGGATAACACAAGGAGAAAACAAGTTTATAAGAATATATATTGGAACACACACTGGAGAAGTGGGAAAAAGTTGATGGATCTTACCTCTGTCCAAAGAGGCCTTATTTAAGACAAGAGCATCTTCAATATCATAGCCACTGTAGCTCATCACAGCGACTGTGGCATTCTGTCCAGCAGGGAGTTTCTCAAAATCTATCAGTTCTATTGTTTTTGTTTTTACCATTGGCTTCTGTGGATAGGCTAGCAGATACATCAGAGTATCTATCCTGTTTCTTTGGTTGTATCCAATAGTACCTGCATGTAAAAGAAAAACAAAAGCAGTGAACATTAGTGACTATTCTAGAAATGTTTTGGGTAAAAAATCACCAAAAAGCAAATTAATTAAAATCACACAGAAATCCTTCAAGAAAAGAAGGGGAAAAATAATAAAAGAATCCAAACCAAAACAACTTTACATTATTATATTTAAATAAATATATAAGTAGTTTCTTAATTTAAGCTTCCAGAAGAATTATTCATTTTCTCTTAAAGAGGAAAAAACTAAACATCAATATAAAAAGAACAATAACAAAAGAAATAAAAGCTGTTTGACTAAATGCAAATAAGATGGTTTTTTTTAATCACAACACTGAATCCTGCAAGTATGAAGTTTCCTTTTATTGTTCTCATAGCCACCAGGTTTGGGTTTTTTTGTGGAGTTCAACTTGTCTTTCAGAGACCTGATCCAAAATTTCATGAGAATCAACAGAAAGACTATTGCTGAGTTCAAGAGAAACTGTGGATCAAGCTCTTCATCCTCAACATCACATTTCCTTCATTTTTTGGGCAATAATTAGTTCCACAGCAGCCTGTGTTAGAATGTGACAAAGTATTAACAAAGCACACCACTAGCAGCAGCCAAGTCTGATTTATTTTCTGAAATTAGAAGCATCATTGATAGAAAGACTACAGTAGAAGTCTACTCGTAATATGTTTGTCTTTTTACATGAAATTAATTTTAAATTTACAGTTCAGAATTCAACCTTTTGTATAGACCTCCCAGCTTGAGACTGAAATTTTTGGCCCTGTCCCATCAGAATGCCAAAGTGTCTCCTGAAATCTGAGGAAAAAATAATTAACACCCAGCAGGGAAACATAAACCGTTGTGTAGCAGAACAAAAGTTAAGGCAATCATATGTTATTGGAGTTTGCTGTACCAAGACTATGCTATGTCTCTAAGCAATTCAGAAATTACAGTCTGAAAAGTTAACATTTTAAAGTTTTAAGCGCTAAATATTCTGCAGTACTTGTGCTTAGGATGTAAGTCTTTCAAAACCCTTCCATTTTCTCCTGCAATTTCAGAGTCTGGCTGCTTTCTTGGAAAGGTCAAGGCAGTCAGTGTATAAGGAAGACTTCATATAGCCAGGAAGCACATCTGAACACAAATCTGCTCACTAGGGAGGTCAGCTTCACATTTTACATGCACCTACTTGCAATTCCCATTTACATAAAATGTCTAGAAAATCAAACTATAAAACCATTTCCAAAGACCTATCCTGTCCTTAGCACTAAGCTCTCTCCTAAACCACAACAGGTCTACCCTCCCAAGGACAAGAATGGAGAGAGAGCTCAACAGCTACCATCTGAAAATGAACTGTTACAGCTGGCCTGGACTTTCCCTGGTTCTAGAAAGTAGATTCAATGACGTGGGCACAGCATTTTCAAATGACAAAAAAAATCTGGCAGAGTTGACAGGCTTTACTTGTCTCTTGCTTTTTAGTAGTTGCTTTTCTGTCTTTTTCTTGGATAATCATCCATGAAAAGTATTTTTTTGTCTCCAGTAAGACACAAGCTGGTAGGGCCTGGATTCCTCAACACTGAAGACCTTTGCAGTCCCACCCTGCAAGGCCCACCACCTGAAGGCCCCACTATCTCTGATATTATCTTAGAATTCAATTAGACATTGTTCCCATTCTACTTTTGACTCAAAACCCCTGCTTTCCTAGTATACAGATAAGAAAATGTGCTTACAAATTAAAAACTTAAGAGGTTTAGACCATTTTCCCCCTCTGTATCTAGAATGAATAATTTGTGTCCTTTCAGGATAGGTTGCAGTGAAGCTCAGTTTAAATGTTTCACAGATAGGTACATTTTCCTGGTGTTGAGAGAACTCTTTCCAAGAGAAAGTCATGCCAAACATCACTTTCAAAACGCTTGCAATTTTTTTCTCCTCTGAGATGCTGTACCTGCTATGGTTCACTGGTTAGGGATGCTAAGACAGGATGAGGTCTGGAGCACCAGTTTTACCCATCTTTTACACTTTAAGGGTGTCCTTTACACCCCAGTAACAATCTGTGGAAGTCCTCTATACATCAAGGATTTCAGACGACACTTTTACATATTTCAGGTAACACAAATGATTTCTTTAAAAATGTTTCACGTATTTCAAAACTGGCATTTTTCTCAGCAGTTCAGATAAGCCTAACAGAACTGCTACTGTCTGGGAGCCAGAAGCAACTGACATTACTGAGATTGTGAGTCTCAATAATGAACTGTATTCAGGCTATTCTTCAGGAGGTGAATGCTGTATCAAATGGAAAACATATACATATATATCAATGACAGATATCCTAGCAGGAAAAACACTGGTTAGAGAGTGATTCTAGAGCACAAATTAAATAAATTAGCCAAAAAGCATGCCATATATCAGCAGTATTATTCCTGATTGCTAGGATTTAATGGTTATACAAATAATGCTTTCTCTAAACTGGGCTAACAAACCACAGCCTCAAACCACAATCTGCTTATTTCAAATAAAGCAGCAGCTCTCTTCAGAGGACTGGTGTGTTAGGACGAGCCCTCTGTGTGGGCGCTGAAATGAAGGAAGTCACTAGCTTTATTTCTGTTTTCTCTCTGAAAGAACAGAGCCCTTGTTTGCTCCAGCCAAACAACCAAGCAAAAGTAAAGTATAATTAAAGTTCACCATAACAAACCCTGCTCACAATGACTCGCATTTATAATTAGCCCAACAGCAAGAACCAATTTTTTTCATTGGTAATTAGCCCTGGTTAAAGCAAAACACACAAGGTTGACCTGGATACAACAAAGATCATTTTCTTGCTTTTCTCAGTACTTGATACATTGTGAATGCACGTGTGCATTCTTTCCTTTTTTCCGTTTCCTGACAGGTTTTTTTTTTCTTTTTAAGAATCATTTGAGTATCCTTTAGTGTGAAATAATCACTATAAAAACACTACCTACTGATATTTAGCATAAACAAGGCATTGTTATTCCGATGCTGAAAGTTTTGAGAACCCACCAGAACAAACAGCCAGCTAAAATAAGCATTAATCCAATTCTCTGGTGTATTACTTACAACACTAAACTGTACAATCAAAATTAACAAGGACACAGAAATCAATCTACTTGAGCCAAAAGGGCTATTACTGCACATGCCAAGAAAAGAATTGCTCTAATTCTGTATTTCCTCTGTTTTCACCATGGATTTTCTATGATTCTGTCCTTTTATATGAGCACAAAGCAAGAGAGGAAGAAGTACAGTTTCTAAATGCTGCGATAAACCTTGTGGAGGGGACTCCAACTCAGGTCAGACAGATTGTTACAGTACATGCATTAAGTGATCTGGACATTAAGTATTGGAAATACTCCTTTCAAAGTAGAAAGATTAAGGGGTGGGTTAAAAAGATTATGGGTAAATTAGAGGGGTTGGGGGGGGAGTAGTTTGGCTCATTTGTGCCTCAGTACCTCTGTGCCTACTACCGAGGAGAGGACAGGTGTCAAAACGCGATCGTGTCGCAGAGCACAAACACTCCTCAAAGAGCAGTGGCAGAACAGAGCTGTGGCCACAGCACACCCAGATCCAGCTGTGATGACCAGCAACAGCTGGTTTTGCTTTAAGGTTTGTTTAGATTCTCTGCCTCTAGGCTAGCTGTACAAAATTTGGGAGGACTCTGACTCTCAGTCCACCAAAGAGCTTTTGCAACTGTCCAAAACCCCCAGCACTCAGTTCCTTGAAGTATATTTTTCTTCTCAACTCAATTTTAATGCATTCAGCTGGCTACAGTGTGAGGCAGAGCAGCATAGAAAGGACTTTCCTACTTCACAGAAGCAAAGCAGAATGTACATGATACAGCAAGAGGCTTTTTCATTGTAATATCAAAGTTTTTGCTTCACAATAAGCTTCTACAACAAAGCTCTCACCCACTTACATTGGTCCCCTCAAATACTTCCTTTTCTTTCAGAGGCTAAAGTAACAATCAACACCCAAACCTTCCTTTCCTTAGTCAAGACTTGTGTTATGCCATTTGGGTTGAAGCTGCAGTGCACAGTAGGGCTCTGAGTGTACAGCTTGCTTTGTGTACCCACACCAGCACTTTCACAGCAGCACATGTGCATGTGCAATATGGGGGATTACTGGCAGGAAAACTGTATGTTTTCATTCCTCATATTAGGCTTTTACACAGTCACAGATGTACAATGTGTAAAACTGTTTTTTTATGTCTTAATGGAATTAAAAAGCTCAATTTAGAACTATTTCTCTAACTGTAGAAGCCTTTGATCCTCTTAAGCGTTATTTCACCAACACATTAAATGCAAACAGTACAAACTCTTGTATTTTCATCTTAAATATTGCTGAGATTTTAAGCTACAACTGTTAACCTTGCACTGAAATGTGAATGTTCAACTGAGGTCCTTGCAGCTGCTGTTATATTTACTAGCTAACTTCCTCTCAGTCTTACAATTCAACCTGCAACATATGGTAAATTATCTATGCCAAAAGTGAGAGATTTAATTTCAATTTAATTTTACTGAAATTCAGTCTGGTCACTCAGCACAGCCCTAGTCCTCCAACGAGATGACTCATGTACCCATGAAAGGGAGGTATTTTTCAGGCTATGTAATGCTATCCTGAGGAAACATTAATATTTTAGGACCTAACACTTGTCAGGAACATTTGATTACAGGCCTCACTGGAATCTCTGCTGTCCACTCTCCATTTACTTGTGCTTTCACAGACTGTCCAAAGCAGCTGGCAGAGCCCTGTGATGCGGCCAGAGGGGGTGGGGGTCAGTGTTGACAAGCACAAGGCTCTCCTTTCCCAGCCTGAACCCCGGGGCTCCCTGCACTGCCCCAGGTTTTGACACTCAAGGGAGTGACACAGAGGACTTGGACATGAGACTTTCCACATGGCAGTGTTGGACGAGGAGCTGCTCTGCAATTTCAGTACAAGGAAAGAAAGCACAAAAAGTGGATGGTTACTTAAAGGTTGGAGTTTGAAGCACTACATCACATCTCTTCACCAAAATAAACAGAAAAAAGTATGTGCAATGTTTCAGGAATACTGTCTAGGTCTCATCTGATCGGTAAGTGTACAAAAAAATCTTCTCTGCCCCTACGTATTGCCACTCATTGTGGCGTTTTTTTAAAGCAGTTATTACAAAAAGCTTCAGGTGTTTGCAGACACTTCAGACAGAGCAAAATATAGCTCAAGTCATGTGCCAACTTTTAAAATTTACTTTTATCTAGCTGCTTATTCTTTGAGTCAGGTGTTTTGTCATAACAAACTGAAACAAAGGCTTTTTTTATTGCTCAAGATATTCAATGGCTTTTGTGTTCCTAGCGTCAGCAGGAACGTCAGAGGATTGTATCCAAGGAGCTAAATGTGCAAGACCTAGGGTCAAAGCAGCTGAATACACCAACCTCAGAAAACACAGACAATGAATTGCAAATGACACTCAAAACAAAACGGGAAAAAAACCTTCACACAGAAAACTACAAAAGAACTCCACAGATACTGAATTGGCTTTCTGTACACACTGATCCTGCTTAACTGTGTGTGGTAACTAACCAAACCTTCTGAGACTAATAGTCATAAAATAGAGACTCAGGGGTGGGGGAAAGATAATGGGATGGGGGAGAACTGTAAGGAAAAAGATTGCATTGCTCCTCTTTCCACCCACCCACCCTTTAAAAAAAAAATTAAATAGAGGACATGCATCTTGCTACTTTCTGCCATTTTCATGTGCTCAACATGACAGTTCAGCATAAGGCAGTTACTTTGCTATTAATTCTGCTGGAGAAGTCTCACAAAAGGTGCAGTGTTTCAGCTTTGAGCACACAGCACAAAATAAATGCTTTAGTAAACCTAACTGAAGTGGCAGTTTCTTCATGACACAGAGTTGTGCTACTGTAGCTCCCAACTTGCAAGGAAGCCATCAATTCAAGGCATGAAACTGGCATGTAGAGCACCAGTCTGAATGCAGCTGTCTGAATTGATGTACGACTACTCAGGCTCTCCTTGGGACTCACTCTGCCTTGATCACAGGCCATAGGCTTGGACACTTTAATACTGGTTTAGCTGAGTATTAAAGAAAGGATTAGAACTTAACTGCTGTCAATTACCCCCAACAGCAAATTTACAAAACAGTTGGGTTTTAATGACCAAATATGACACTGTCAAATGAAATAGTAAGTGATCAGAAAATTAGTTTTGTTTCAGTCACTTTGCTGAGCCATTACTCAGCCTCTTCATGCAAAACAGCAAAAGCCCAAAATCTAAACTATGGCTGCAGAAAGTGTTCAAATAACTAACCACTCTCTTTCACACTTGATTCTTCTCGTTCTCTGATATCAATGCTAACTACCGATACATTTATTTTTAGGACACTTACTCAACCAGTCAAGGAAATGCTCCTCAATCTGTGCTCTGTCTCTCTTTGTGAGAACACTTTTTAACTCTTTTTTGTCTGGAAACAGCACATTGCAGCATAACGAGAAAAAAATCCCCACTCTGCCAATCCTGCAGATATGCTGAAAACTTGAAAGTCAGGATGATTTCCAACAAAACCCAACAGAAAAAGCAAAAGTGTCCCAGTTTATTAAAATTTTCTTTTAAGTGTTAAGATCTGCAGATATGGTCTTCATGAAGTAAACCTCACAGGTACTTTTTTCACATTAAGTTTTTCAACTTTCAGAGGTAAATTCTTTTTGTCTCAAAGCTAGGGAAGTGGTCTTTCACTTTTCCTAGCAAAGTTTTTTCTGTGAACCAGGAAAGAAAGATTTTCCGTTTGTCACTTTTGCTACATAGCTTCAAAAACTACATAACATTTCAAAGAAGAATAAAAAATGAAGTCTTACCCATGGCTTGTTTCCCCATGGCACACTGGTAAGTGTTTCTTGGGGACTGGTTGTGGTGAGGATATGGAATCAGCCCAGCACAGACACCCAGAAGTGTGAAAGGCTCAATCTCCAAATGGGTTGTATCTCTTAAAAGAAAGAGTACCAATTATGGCAGGCTTGTGAACAAACAAGTTCTGTAGAATTCAAATTCAATTCTGTTCAGGAGAATGTAAGTCAGTAGGACCTCAAAACATGGATTCACTACAGGATTTTTATTTTTATTACAAAAACCCAACAACTTTCTTTTGGCTTTAAGTGTTTCCACATGAAAAGAAATGAAGGAGAAATAAATCAGGATTTATGAAATTCCACAATGGAGGAAAAGCCTCCAGATAACAACAACCTGAGGGAGCTGAGTAAGACAATAAAACATCAGTTTATACAGTAAGACCCAAAATGCCTTAAGGAATGTCTTCTCATGTAATGAGAGCCCTCTGCATCAAATTACTAATCTCAGAGATCCAGAAATCCACTGGGGAGATGGAAGAAGGAAGAGCACAACAGATTCAGGTATTAGAAAAACTGTTTTAGTTTTCCAAGGTCAGCTATATCAGTTAAAGAGAAAACATCTGTCTCCAAACCAGATCCAGTGCCATGGCTACATGACATAATATAACACTACTTGAAAAGCTCTGCAAATATTTTGGAAGTGATTATGTTATTAAAAGACAGTATTGATGAGAAGTAAAAAGACAGGGAAAACGAGTAAGACAGAGAGACAATTTGTTCTACCTGGCATGAGCTTCAGAAGAGAAAGTCCTGCTCAATAAAGACAAACCATAGCATGCATTGGGATGCAAGTGGAGAGATTAATAACTAACGATGAAGTGTACAATAATGCTTGGTTGGAGCAGACACGAATTTAAATCAAGATAAGTAATTAGGAAGCGGGGAATTATGAAATACAGATGATTATAACTAAACCTATTCAAAGCCTGTCTTTTATGTCCTGGATTTATTACAGAGAGCTTGGGTTTATGCATACATTGCTTCTCCCAGTCATCTCAACCCAATGCATTCTGAAAATCCCATCTTTAATGTTTGACTTCTCTTGGAAGTCTTTTGGAAGACTTTCTTTTAATTATTTAAATAAATTACTTTGATTACTAAACTTTAGGACCTTGCCAAAGAAGTGACTCAAAAGTCTTTATTATGGCAACAGTCAAAAGACAGCCAAGCACAGTAAGCTCACAAAGGCTAAGGAATTACCCACAAGCACATACAGACTGAAGACAAGTGCCAGCAGGAACTTGGACAAACAACATATGTACTACTGGAAGAATAATGAAATCTGAAAGCTGAAAAAAAATAGATCTGGAAATCCTAAGGAGTATGCCAACAAAGCTATCTCTCAGTCCTAGAAATCTTTATAAATCACAAGTACACCTGAGCAACCTAAAAATCACCTGCTGGCCAGAGGACAGCCACTATTTTTCTCCACTTGACAAAAAGCTGCGATGTTAACTAAAGCCTGTCTTAAGAAAATACTTATGGGAGAACCCAAATTGCAGTCAAGTAATTGCAGAATGGTCTCAAGAACAAGTAGCAAACTTGAAGCAGAGACTGCTCCCCCATTTTGCAGAACTTAACAGAACTGCTGACACTTTTCAGACAGTAAAACCAGAGGCTCGAGACTTACTGATAGTGAAGTTTGCAAATTTCTTCAGTGGGTGCAAGTGCATGGAACCAGATATACATTTGCATACAGGGTACTCAACACAAGTCTTCTTCCAGTGAGGTCAATCCTATTTCAACCAAAGACGATGCAACCTACACAGATCCTACTACCCCATGAAGTATTCCACAGTGCTAGTGGGAGACCTTCAAACTTTACAGGGCAGTTCAATTTCTGCAGGTCAAAAATGCCACTGCTGGAACAAGGCCCAAGAAAGAAAGGCAGCTTGAAAAGTTTGAAAAGCAGAGTTACAAATGTGTAAAGAAGAAACTGAATGCATCAAGAGTCAAATACTTCCAAGAAAACCCCTCTAATTGGATTGGAAGAATAAAGAGAGGATACTGTAGCTAAAAGAAGCCTATATTACAAAAGCAGGAGTGTTAGTGGGATATTTACAATAGTGGGTTGTATCAGTTGTACTACCAGAACAAGTTGTACCAACATGGTCACACCATTTAAAACACAAGATGATCATCCAGGGAAAGGGGGTACACAACTCAACTGTTAAGGATGTAGGGAATATCATTACCAAACATAAGGAGCAATGTGCTCATACGATGCAACCTCAGATACTTAGGGCACTGTTAGCACTGAAGCCAAACTCAAAACAATTGATGGACAATATAAGAATCTTCTGAGCTTCCTGGCAGTTGTTGTGGAGTCATTTCCTCACACTGGTCTACTGGAACTTCACTTTCTCCTCCTCTTTTGGACTAAACAGTGATTTCATATGATGCACTCCCATTAACCTTCCTAGCTGAGTCAGTTGTCCTGTAACTTAAACTTTCAGCTCTGGTGCTTTGTGGAAGTTATTTATTTTGGCACAAATGACAGCAATTGTGTGCACTCTCCTTTGCTCATGTATACAGAACTCAGCCAAGAGCATGCAAGAGTAATTTCTTAAAGTGATGAAGTCTTCAAAAGCCTGGGTAGGAGCAATGCAATTTAATTAGCAGAGTTAATGCATTACATTTAGCAAAGGTTAAAGATAATTGAAGGTCTCATCTAGCTCCACTGAAATCAATGATGTATTTCTATTAGCTTCCAGGTGTACTTGACCAGGACAGATTATTTAGAAAAAGAATTTTCTGCATAAATCTACTGATCAAACATTTCATGGAGATAATTTCTAGCATTTCATATGCAGCCTGCAGTTTACAGGATATTATCAGAGAAACATTAAAAATCATTAAAAAGATAGGAGGAATTAAAATTTTAAAAGAATCCTTCCTTTAATGTGGGCTCTTTAACCACAGTCAGAAAACAGGAGTGAAAAAAAAAAAAGAAGCAGGTCCTTCAGATATGTGGAAAACATAACAGATCTGGAAACCTTTCTGAATTAAAATCACATACCAAAAATGATCTTAAGACATGTGGTAAAGAATACACAGAATGATGCAGATATTTTTATCAGGGCCTATTTTACATCCAAAAGTCAAAGGCAAGGTCTCATTCCAGCACTTCACTTATTGCAAAGTGGGTGTCTAGGGTCCCTCTACAGCCAGAAGAGAAATTTCCAAACAACAACCTTGATACGCTAACATAATCAAATAACATGTGGAACCATTTGCCTTCTGGATACCTACTGGATAAAATTACTTACGATGAGCAGTCCAATGAACAAAAAAAAAAGCGCCACATTCAGAGAAAGAAATAATATACCTTTAAGTATTTAATATTTTTGAGAGTAAGTAACAGGAATAGATCTCCCAAAACCTAAACCATTTTTTGTAACTTGCCATGGATAATTTAGGATGTGTGCAGACAGATTTCTTTCTTTCTTTAGCTTTCATCTGGAGTAGTTTCAACCACTAGCAAGGGAGCAGTGTGTACATGTGGAAACAGTAACATTATTTATATGTTTGCATTTCTGAGAGTTACCCTATGAAAGTTTTTCCAGTACCAGTTACTGAATGTGTACTTACTTATTGATTGTATTTTCATATAGTGCAATGTTACAATCATTTTCTTCATTCACATCCAAATATTCGACGAGGCCCTCATGCAAGAAGTCTTCAAAATTCCTACAGATAAATTAAAAATTACACTAGAAGTACTGTCTCATATTTTTGCAAGCATAAAATACTTAGTACATATATTAAAGGAAT
Organism: Corvus kubaryi; assembly: GCF_017639235.1. Lineage (NCBI taxonomy): Eukaryota > Metazoa > Chordata > Aves > Passeriformes > Corvidae > Corvus > Corvus kubaryi. The sequence goes on along the minus strand of NW_024582061.1, from coordinate 12,833,265 downwards.
GTAATATGTAAAGTTAAACCAAATAAATACTTCTACATGTATAGTTCTGTGCACATTACATATTGAAGAAAAATGTATTTTTTAAATTAATCCTGTTGCCCATTCACTGCTTCACAGTCTGACAGGTGAATGTTACTTACTTGAACAACTCAATAAAATCTTCCCATATGTACTCATCATCACTGTAAATGTAGGCAAATATAGGGATAATCATGATGAGAGATTTTTTTATGATGGTTTTTTGAAATTTAGTTAGGCTAAATTTAAATGCCTTTCTCTAAGTGTGGTTTTCTTAAAATACACAAACTAAGAATTCGCAAGGACTTCCAAAAACTCGGAATGTGCCTAATTTAGGGCAATCAAGTTGATACTCCTGTGAGGTGTTTTTCAATCAGGAGAAGGATGATACTACCTCAAACCTTCCACCTGCAGAAAGATGAGGCTGTAAGATGTATTTATTCTGTGTACCTACCAAATCTCACAGCAGTAACAAAATAAGACCACTGGCCTTAATTTGACTTTAAACAGAAAATCTCCAGTACAGAGATGATGAATTTATATAGGAGAGCAGACTTCCCTAATTAGCTAACCCCAAGACTGTGAAATACTGACTGACTGACCTATCTCCACACAGTATTTACTTGGTGAAGACAAATATGGTCTGCTGGAATTGTGTACCTGTATCCCTGAGCCAGCTCTTCCATATGCTTATTTGTAACTGCAGGTTTTTGCTTCTTGACAATTATGTAAGGCCTGAAATAAAAAAAATAAAAAAAGAAAAGAAAAAAAAAGGATTACCATAGCAAATACTTAGGCAGGTAACTTAATTTATACTTACAGTAAGAACCCTGACTATGCACAACCTATTCTATAAACTATTTAAAAAATTTATCAACCTTTAACTGATAAATCCACATAAATACAATCAGTAACTATTCAGACCTTAGTTTGATATAACTTTAAAGGTGTATCAGAAAATCAAGCCTTAAATTTTGACGTGAAAGCCATTTTTTTCCCCTTTAAATCTTTAAAATTTTCTAAGTTTCACCTATAGATTTTGATGATGGCTTTAAAAGATGTGAGATTTCCCAACCTACGAAGCTACGAATAGCATTTAGTACCATGGTTATTGCAGGGATTTTATAGAACAGCAAGTGAACAGTTTGTGCTCAAGTGTCCACATGCAAGGTTGCATTCTGTCATTGCCTACATGATGTAAAGTACAGGCATTTACTATGGGGGATCTCTGATGAATCCATAAATTTCAACAGCACATGGATCTCTGAAGGCTTCCCTACCACACAAAAACACTGGCACAAAGGATGGCATGCAAGAAGGCAATGTCAAGGGCTGTTGCTATTTGGACAAGTTGCTTTTATAAAGAGCAGCAAATAGCTACAAGATACTTGTGGAGTCCCCTCTGAAGTCTAAATAACTGTTAGAAGACTAATAAAGCACTTCTAAATGGTTGATAGGGATATCTGAACAATTGCAGGGTGAGGGGTGCCACAAAGCAAACTTGGTAAAGCCTTGCAAATACACATGATTTCCCTTGCTTTTATTTTAAAAATTGGAAGCTTTACTGCCATCTCCCAAATGACATATATTAGCCCTGACTGGAAAAGTAATTTCTCTGCCACTGAATATGCCCCTACTCTGGATGTCTTGACCAGGTGTGACTAATTGATAGTTTGTACATTTAGTATTTTGGAGCCTCTGACATGCCTCAAACTGCTTTCAACATGCTCTGAGATTCATTTAATTAATAAAGTGGGATGCCACCAGTAGTGGTGACAGCTGCTTTGTTGAAGTACACACAGAATACGCACACAGCCAGGCAATGCTAAAATATGCATATATTCATTAACCTGTTCTGCTTCTTCCAGCCTCTGTCTGTTTTGAATCAGGGCAATTTAAGGAGCAAAGAGATGCTCAAGTCTTACTGAATTTGCTTCAATCTGTTCTTGTGAAAGTCTTAGCCCAGTGTATTTACAGCGCATAGAGCAGTGTTTATAACCAGTTCAGTAGTGAGGTAATTCTGATGAGAACTTTACCTGCACAATCTCCCTCCATCAGAGGAGATGTAGACACATCTGTCAGACAGGTTTGTAGAGATGGAAACAAATTCGTTGATATAACCCGCTCGACGCATTATCCGAAAGGTGTTGACTAATTTCTGGTGATCACGTATGACACCAAGGATGTTACCTGTTCAGAGAGAGAAGAAACACCTGGTGCATCCTTTGCACATCCAAAACTCTGTTTACAAATTCTGGTCATGTGTAACATGCACAGAAGTACTTCCTGCTTCTTGCAAATAATGAGTTGTTGTAAAATTTCCCTTCTCTAACATGAGTAAGAATTGGCTCTGTTTTCCTCTCAATTCAGAATTGTCAGAATTTCACAAGTCATCAACCTGCATGCTTCCAAACAGCTTGAGAAACCAAATGATGTGCATCTTCAGCTTTCTTCAAGTATGCTTCTGCTTCAGTGCCCATTCATCAGTTGGTGCAAAGTTAACAACTCTGAAGTCTGCAATTTCACCTACACTGAAATGGATTCAAGGTTTGCAAGAACAGACCAAGGAACTGCTCTGCTGCCTTGTCAGAAATTTTAGAAAGTCCTGATATTTTGATATATGCAATCACTCACAACAGCACCGGAATTTCTCTTTCAGGTACTTAGCTCAACTCAGCTATCTTAGCAGGGCACTTCAGCTCAGACATAAGTATTCTGATGCACAATGAACAAACAAGAGAGTAAAAGTAATTTAAAGAGTCATCTGACTAAAGTAATCTTAATATATAAAATAAATAACTGTGATCACATTTTAAAAACTTTAAAGAAGACAAAGGGTGAGCTTGTAAGACAACAGAAACAATTTGTACTTAACCGATCATCTGCCTTCTTAGGTCGAAAGTTCAAATCAGGATCAAGTCAGCTATCCACAAGTTAGAATTTTTTATGGATTAAACCCACAAACCAGGGGATTGAACAGTAACTTGGCTTGCCTCACTTAGTACTAATTCATCTACATTTGGGAACATACTATCTTGTTCTGTACTGCACTGAGCTTGTGAAGGAAGAGTCCAATATTTTGGCTCTGCACTCCCCTCTGGACCATAAAAAAAAGACAGAAGAGAGTGCATGTGGTTTCACTGAACCTTATCTTTAACATACTGCTACAGAAAAGCAGAGCAAAGGAATGCAGCTTGGTCAAGTGTTGCTTTTATGTTACTGGGAAAAGGCAGGGTTGAAGAACAACTGAGGTTTAATTCAAGGGTAAACGGAGAACTTCTCCGTGGTGACAGACGTTACACACTAGTCCCTGGAAGTGGATGCTGCTGACAAAAGGCTATTTTGAAATCACAATTGTAGTTTTAAAAATGTCAGTATTTTGAAATCTGATACCATAGTACCTGTTGTTTTAGTAACACTGTAAGATCAGTTGTAAAACGAACATGACTGTGCAGATGCAAAGCACGTGTGCCAAATCATCCCTTTATAACAAAGAAGAAAGGCTTGTTTTCCCAGGTCTAATTTTTCTAATCATGCACAAAGCAAGATGCCCCTTCAAACGTAATTTTAAAGAAACTAGCACTGCTAAACTTTGTAACCAATTGATGTTTTGATGTTTCCTTTCTGTTTTTAAGGCACTTTAAAGTGCACGAATACATATAAAAACATATAAAGATTACAAAAAACTAAATACTTCCTGTAAATGAAGATCTGAATTTGTAAATTTATTACAAATTTAACAGTTATTTTCTTTTAAAAGTACTTTATTAACGGCACCTCCTTTGGCCAATATCTGAAAAACCAAAAAAAACCCCCGGTAGTTCACTGTACATATTTTTGTGTCTATTTATGCAAGTGAGCTTAAAAACAGGGCTGAAATTGGAGAAAGCTTCAATTTCCCAGCTACACACATCTGCACTCAGAGTTCTGAAGACACAACTTCATGCAACTAAGTGTCATCATCTGGCCTGTCTACTTTGCCCAACCCTATCAAAATATTTACAGAGGAAATGATTTGCACGTGGAAAGCAGCATCTGCAGTTGACTGTGCTCCAAGAACTGATGGAGGGTTTCTGAAGCCTAACTCTCCATCAGCAACAAATCAGTCAGGACTGCTGAAAAGTAACATACCATTAAGGAAAACCAGGAACACATTTGGGTATGAAAGTTCTTCACCACAGAGCAAGTTGACATCTTCAACTCCAAGATTACTGGCTAATTTAATAATTGGGCCATCTTCCATATCCGTAGTAATGTGAGTCATGAGGGCCAGGTTTTTAACCAAACCACAGGCCTAGGAAAAAGAACAAATACAAAACCCACATATTTTATCCTTTCTCTTCCTATGTACATTTTCCTCCCCAAACTGTACTTATGACTGACAAAAACAAAAAGATGATGAAATTTAAAGTGAAAGAAATTAAACAAATTAGTTACCCTAAAAATCTGGAGGGGACAAAAGTAGAATTTTCTATATCACACTAAAATGTAATGCTTTAGCACTTACAAACTAATAAAAAATACAGGCACTGAAGTAGATTTTAAGTTAACCAACCAGGTATAACCCTATATTTCTCTCTTCAACTACTCAGCAACGTAATGGAAATACAAGATCAGTCTATTTATTAATTTGCCAGGTATCCTGTATGTCTAACACAAACATTAACATTTTTCAATGAAAAACTATCTTATACAGTGCAATTTTATTTCAGCTGCTTAATGAGACTACCTCGTATTGATTTATCCATAAAGTTCAGAGTTCCCCCCAAGTATCTTCTATTGAGAAAAAAAAGGAAAGCAAAGCAAACCAAAAAAAGACTGTCAGAATAAATTCTTTGGTTGAAATACATACAAAGATGGTTTTCTTCCTCAAGATAACGGCTAAAGAAATACTAGTACATGTTTCCAGAAACATTGCAGGTTGATGCTGCAACTTCAAAACAGAATGTTTATTACAGAACGAAGGGAGAGGGGTTTAGGACTCCCCTCTTGCTGCTCTCATCAAAAGAGAGCAAGTAGTTCCACTGCAAAAATGGGGGCCCTCATGTCATTCTCATATAGCCAAATGACTTCAGAACTGTTTCCAGAGAGTCCATGCAGGAGAATAAAGGCAATATAGTAAAGAGGACCAGGATGTAAACAGGTAGGATGTCAGAAAACACACAAGTTGTGTTATCAGGCTGAGGACAGCCTCTCCAGAAACCTCCTCATCAGAATTATTCCTCTGATGGAGGACCACCTGCTTCAAATTAAAAAGTGTCTCCATTCCTCAGGACAAGAAACACAGAAACCAAAACAGGAATTCCTCACCTCTCCCTCAGGAGTGTCAGAAGGGCAGAGCATCCCCCACTGAGATGGCTGCAGCGATCGAGGACCACTCACTTTCCTGGTCTTTTCGAACTGAGAAGAGATCCTGGTCATCATTCCCAGAGCAGATATGTAAGACAAGCGGGACAAGACTTGTGTCACGCCTTGGCGGTCCATCTTGAATCTCTTTAGAGACCAATTTCCCTGTAGAATAAAATTAATGTTTCAAAAGAATTTATGCAGTTTGTCCTTGTCTTGACTTTTTCCAGTACCTAGACAGAATGATATCTGAGGAGCTTTGCAAGACAAATGTTGCCCGTTTATATAAACCATGTTTCTACTACCTATCTGCATATAAACTCCTAGTTTAGTACAGCATATCTGTATTAAGTAGTAAAGAGAAGTTGAAACAAAAGGTCTGCTCTTTCAGATGAGAGGATACTTTTGCTATTACATATTCAATCACACAAATATCCTTTTTCATCTGTCCCTCACAGAGAAATCAATACTCAAATTTAGCTACATTAAATGGTTTTCTGGTTTTGTTTTATAGATTTTGAGTATTTAAAAAAGAAAAAAGGTCTTTTGAGTGATGTAACACTTTTACAATAGATTCACGATCTTTGTCTTTTCCATGACTTGTTGCTTTTGTAGGAAACACAGACATTTATGCTGCAGAAGTCTGACATCAAAGCCCTCTGTTCTTTCTTGAAGCCTTTTGTTTTTAGAATCCAGAGGAAAAAGACTCACTGAAGTGTCTTCTCACAGAAGATTGTGTGTGTGGGAGGAGTAGGTCTACCCAACTTCTCTTTGGATAACACGAAGTATGAAATGCAAGATCCATGCACATTCAGAGGTATTGTGTTCCAGGACTGTCACAGGCACTGTCACTTGGGGTTTTAATTAGGAGACCAGAGGAGCTCAGACCATGTTCTAGGACACAAATATGTTTCCATGCCAAGCAGATTTAATAATCTCTACTGAAATCTTGAAATTTGGTGCTGCAGTTTTTGCCTTCATGACATTTACTCCATATCCAGTTCTCAGCACCTGAGTCAGTGGATACAGTAAATTTCTGTCTGAAATACTATTTACCCCAGGCACCATGTTACTGGTCAGTACAAAGATAACATTTTCCCAACGATTGCCTTCTGCTAATTCCTGCAGCCTTTTTGAGAAACTCAGCTCACCAATACTAACAAATAATTTGAAGCTCACTTGCTGTACTACTCCAAAATCCTTTTAAAGGGTGATTTCCTTGGCTTTTTTATTTACACTTTTAACAGCACAATCCCACTTAGTGATCAACAGGAAGAAAACACCACCCATACAATTTGGTTTTTTTTGGATTTTGTTATTTCCTTCCACTGGAGAGACTATCAAATAGTCTCAAATTTGTAATAGCAAGTGGGAAGACATAATGACCAATGGCAAGTCAGTCAAAAGAAAAAGTATCCTGTTCATTTGCTTAATATCCTTGGGAAGGGTTCACTCACTGACCATTTCATTCTTTAAAGACTAGAAGTTATGAGAATGTAAGTGGAAGAATACAATAAATCAGTAGTTTTTCTTCAAGCTAGCAAGTATTGCATCTGTAGGCTAAATTAGTATGTGGTTTCCTCTTTGCTGCCCAGAAGAGTCTAAAATCAAAAAGACTGGGGAAAAAAGGGAGGTAAAAATGCTGCCTGAAGAAGTAATACAAAATATTCTTTGTGCTTTGGAAGGGACAGACTGGATCCTTCAAAAGTTGTCCACAAAAAAGAAAACCAAAATGGGGCCAAGGCAGTTGTGAGCCCACCCCCAAACAAGACCATCCTATTAAGAACTCTTAAGAATGGGAAGTTGCCCCCTCAGTGGCATCAGGTGATTCTTCAGATGCTGAAATGTCCATCAGGCCTGTGGCACTGCTGCCTGCCCTACCCTCTCTTCTGGTGTTTTCCAGGGTAAGAAGAGGACCTGTACCAAATATCACTGAGCACCATTGTACAGCTGATGCAGTAGGGCTATGAATTCTTTTGCATGCTACTGGTGTAATTATGAATCTGCTCAGTTATTTCATGCTCTTTGAGACTATCATTCTGGTGAGATTGGAGATTGTCATTTCCAAGAATGATTTTTATGGTATTTGCTTAATCTCTTGAATAGTACGCACTGGGCATTGTTCCTGAGAAATTATTTTTCAATGCTCAAGAGCAGATGGTGTTTAACTGCTTATGTGGCAGTAAAAAAAAGTCCAAAGACAGAGGAAGAACGAAGACTTTACTGAATATGGACTGAATATTTGCAGATTTATCTCTGTCAGTCCAAATGGAAAAACTGGCACAAGCTAGAAGAAAGCACTAGCATTTAGAGAAACAAATCTGTCAATTGTTTTGGTTACATGCACTGTAGAGATTTAACTACATTTGGGGCACTCATAAAATTAAACAGTGATAAGGCTTTAACACTGGGATTTGTAAGTTACAGACTATTGGTGGTTTTGGATACAATATGTGGAATTAATTTGTTTACAAGAACCAAAGAAAAACCTCAGTTTCACGCTAGGCAGAAAAGCCCTCTTAAGAGCACCAAAGATTAAAAATTAAGTTCCACAATTTTTACCAGCTGCTAAAATACTTAGGTCTAATCTAATTTCTTTTAAAAATCATGCATTTCAAAGTCTTTTACAAGCTACTAGCTGGATTTCAGGAGCAATCTCACAAATTGCTCTTGCAGATGCCTGAGGTGAAAGACAAACTTAGAAGCTATTATTGTTCTTGTCCACCGGCATGAATGAAAGTATCTGTTCCAGCAGAAGGCAGAAACAGGCTAAAATCCAACCAAGACAAATATTTAAAGGGTAATTATCAGGGGTTTTTTAATATTACAGCATGCAGCAGATTTCCCTGTTAAATAGATCAGTATCATTAACAGAGAAGTACTAATTCTAACTAACTATGCTGAAAATTTGTTCATTCCACCAACTTCAGAATAAAAAGGCACTGCCCCCAAAGAGCTTAGAATTGAGGTTGAGGGTTTTTTTTTTTCCTCCTGTTCATGATGTTTTCCTGCTGTTTTTCAAAAATCTTTTGTACAAATGATGTAACCTGACCCCAGCTAAATCCAGATAATAAAAAACCACATAGTCAAGCAGAACCTAGAAGACAGACAGTTGGATAAATACAACCATAACCACTATTCTAAATTTGCCTGTTTTTACCATTCCTTCTCAAAAACTAAAACATCAGTTTGAAATAAAAGATGCTTGATGATTATTGATTCTTCAGTGAATTCCAAACGCCCTGCCCACGACAAGAGATTTGATGTTTTAATCGATAAAAAAACACAAAACAGATTTGCTTTTCAAACGAAACCCGGAAGATTCATCAAAAATAAATGTTCCCATTTCCATCATTCACTATGGTGGAAAAGCTTTGCATACTAGAATGAGAACACAAATACTTACTGTGGAGATGGCATTGACCATGCCGTTGGTGATCTGGTCCTGTCGCATGTGCTTCACAACATCAAACTGAGCCGCACGCTGCTTGGGGATGACCTGGTCAGCAATCTTTTTCAGCTCAGAGTTAAATTTTTTGAACAAATCTTCAAACAGAAGAGAAAGAAGCTGGAAATACAAAACAGTTAAGGGAAGAATTATACTTCTTCAAGTCTAGGAAATGGGGAAAGAGAGGGGAGATGTGTTTAATATTCCTACCTTTATATGCCTTGTCAGTTAAAATGTAACTTTTCTGTTTCACAAATGATTATTTTTTATCACAAGTTTTTTGCCTTGTTAAAGTACAATATTAGAGAACTTATAGCAGAAATTAAGAAGATTGGTCTAAGTTTATGCACTTACCCCTTTTTGGTTTGCTTTAGTCCTTCCTTCACAATATTTTAGCACAGCCGTATGTCTCTACGCTATCCAACTATTTTCCCTAATCTGCTACATTACAACCCATCTGATTTACTTCTTCCTCAAAGAGTTACAAACTCTTTTAAAGATTTAATACCCTAAATGTACAACCCTGAATTACACACAAGATTTGGAGGCAAGAATGGTTTTTACTCTAATACATATCTCAGGTTTCACAGGGAGCTTCCTTACTCATACAGACTTTTATCCTGCTGCTTTCTGCCAATCTATGGAAAACCAATTACACCCACAGAAAAGTTCAGCTGGTTCAACATCTGTCACTGTTTTCTAGAACTGCTACTGTCTAGAAAGTGCAATATTCTTCACATCTCTCCCTTAAAAAAACCAAACCAACAACCCAAAGTCTACAGTTCAAGCAACAAAGCTGCATAACTCAGCTGAATAGGGAAAAAAACCAACCAAACAACCCAAAATGAACCCAGCAACAGAACCATTCAAAAGTGCTGCATTTAAACAATATTATTTCCTGAATATGTATATTAATTACTTCTAGTTCTTGAAACAGCCATAAAAAGAAAAGGCTACCAAAGTCTGTGATCTGACTTTTTTCACTCTCCAATCTCCTTTGCTTCTGCAGTATGCTCAGCCTCTCCTTGAAACACTAATAGCTTTCCAAAACACTGAAATCTGTACCACATGATACATTTTAAGGGCTCACAATGATTAGCTTTGCAAGCAAGCACTGTGAACAGTAAAGCCTGGCAGTCCTGTCCTGGGACTTGAGTCTAAAACAGCTCCAAATGTCAGAAGAACCAAAAATGCAGCTGCTACCAGTGCCAGAAATGGTAGTTCCCAGAGCACAAGGCACTGTAGGGCTGAACAAGCCCTACATCCATCACAAGCTAAGACATTCTGGAGTCTTTTGTACCATATAATTTTTGTATATGCAGAATTAATCTGAATTTTAACTGTCTTCATGAGACACAGTCCCCACCTTTCCTTACCTTCTGGAAACTAGAAAGTAAACCACACTCATTCCTCTGTCCCTGGGATGGGCCACTAACTTTTATTTGCTTTATTCTACCTATGTTCTCCAGCTGGGCTGACCAAAGCATTTGGCAAATGATACTGTAAAGCTGGTGACAACACACACTGCATGCTAACCCTTGGCAAAAGTGGAATCCTATTTCCACTCTGGACAGACAGGTTTTTAGACCCGACCTTGGCATGAGAGGAAGATGCTGTAGACCTTCTCTCCCTTTCTGATGTTTGTAATACCATTAACAGTTACAAAATGATACTCTCTCACCACTGCCAAAAGAAATCCAGTCACCTGCAAGTCACCTGCGATGTCACAGTTAATTTAAATTAGATTTCCACCAGAAATAAAAGCAACTTTTATGAAGCATTGTATCAAGAAGGAGAACCCACTGGGGATGCCAAAAATAAGATTCTGAGGGAAGAATTTCAAAAGTAGGGAAAAAGTAAGAGGAAGAAATGTGTAGTTAGTTTTAAGATGGCTGATAGTCACATTAAATAAGAACTAACTCTTTTGAAATTAACTACAGTAAACATTTGATCTCAGCAGGTTTGAGCAGGATTGAAACATTTAACTAAACACTTTTAAAAAATCACCCAGAACACATTTTCATATTTGATTTCTTCATCAAAAACTGCAAGAATCTCATAATTCCATATGCCATGGGGATTATAAAGGCACACCACCCTTCCTCTTCTCTAACTAATAAAGCCAGTTACATCCCAAGTACACCAACTTGTTACTATTTGCCAGCCTGGAAAGCCTCATACTTTCCTAATTTCACTCAGACTCTCTAAGAGCTCTGACTATTTGGCAAAGAAGAATCTCACAATAACCACATTATTTAGGTCAAGAGCAAGAGATTAAAGAGAAAGGATGGAATGCCACTGATAATATTCAATGGATTTCATAGTTAGTCCAGGGCCTTTCAGCCTGCTTCAGAGAGGAGCACTAAAGAGCAAATTATATTTAAGGGAAAAAAATACTGACAGCTCATCAATTGATTTTCATTGAAAATCCTAAGAAAAATTAATAAAGAAGTTAAGCTGCTGAAATACAGTTTCAGCAATTAGCTTAATGTCAGAGAATTCTAATTAGGCGCCTTGAGATTGCTATTTAGTGTCTAAGCCTTTAGAGTGCCAAATTCTCCCTTTCACACAAACTGGTTGCAAAATTAAAGACATTAGGCAGCCTTAATTATATTATCAGAACAGCTGGGATTAGGCAATCTCTGAAGTCAAGGCGGTATTCTTTTGTCACAGGGTAGAAATCCCTTGCTTTCCAGGGTGCCGGATTTTGGTGGTGTTCCATATCTCACCCATACAAAGCAAGCTGCATTAGAAACAAAAAAAAATGAGGACAAAGAACAGAGCAATGCTTAGCAAATAATGAACACATTAAGGGAAGAGAAAAGGTAGGTGAAAAGATTAAGCCTGAAATCGGTAGGTTTTGCTAACACCTCAGCTGGCACCTGGCCTACTGAGCCTCTAGTGGCAGACAGACTAAGAGAAAGCTCTGTAAACCAGCTTGGCTAGTGGATACAACTCTGTTATCTAAAGCTAAAGCACATTTCGTACTCTCTTGTCCCATGGGGTGTGAAATTAGCAGCTATTGTTTTCACACATTTTTATAAAGACAATGTCATTTATGTCTTTACACTGTTTAGACCGCTATGTTTTTCTCCTCACATGGGAATATTTTCTTTTTTTTTTTTATTTATTCAAATTTTAAATCAACAGCGTTTTTATTCCAGGAACATGCTGGCATTAAAAAAAACCAAACCAAAACCAAACCACCACCAACCATTTTATCCACACAAACTTTAGCTAAACACAAACATCTAGAAACTGGCAAAAAAAATCTCTACACTGTTTAGTCTGCAATCCAACAAAATTACTATTTCACCAGTAAGCTGGCAGAGGGGAATTCAAACTTGAAATGAACATTTAAAATACCACAAGAGAGAAAGAACTACTCTTAATCAATTGTTACAACCCCTGTGCATAGTTCTCCTTGATGTAGAAAAAATATGCATTGGCTTTGTTATGATGATCCTCTACATTTAAAACCTTTTCCCACATAATTCAAACCAACTTTGGTTGTTAACATCTGTGTGAACAGAGGCCTTTTTCTTACAGCTTGTAGAAAACTCTTTACCTGTTCAACTTTCTGCCTCTGAAAGTATTATGAAAAAACAAACTACTCCTTCAATCCAGTTAAATAAGAACAATCTGATGACAAAGCAACAACTAATTTTGCTGATTACAAACATACAAACCTACAGCAACATTACTGCAGAAACCAAATAAACCCATTACAGCATAAAATATTTATCCCATTAGAATGTTGCACTAATGCCCACTTACTACTCCTTACACTTTAAGAGATATATTCTGCCTCAGCAAGAGTAAAAATTTGATGAACAGTGAACATATTAATTTGAAGAAAGAATTTTCTTATCCTAACAAATTAGGAGGTTTTATTCCCTTGTATTTGTGCTCTGAATGTGTTCGAGTGTCACCCTTATTTCTTCAGAAAACTAGGAAGCAAAGCATGTGGTTTTTACTCTAAAATGATTGCTGTCTCTGTGTGTGTGTTTGTGTGTGTGTGTGTTCACATGTGCATGGAGGGCAGGGCTGGGTGGAAAGGAGGAGTATGAGACAATATGGAAGCACACATCTTAAAAAGTACAATAAAATCAGAATTTCCACTGGACAGGAACAAAAAGGAGCAGATATTGTTATATGTGCTGCAACAGAAATCCCAATTTCTGTGGGCAGCAGAGATGCAGTTTCTGCAATCCAGTGCATTTTGTGTACTTGTCTGAATTTCTGATGCATGATCAATAACCAGAGGTGATACCAACTACTGAAACTCCAACTTAGGTTAGTACTGAGCACAGCAAAGTCCAAGCCTAATATAAACTGTTTAAGCAAATAAGCACATGTGGCAAGGAAAATCCATGCCATATTAGCTAAGCAGCTCCTTCACCTGGCAGGCAAATTCCCATTGCATTAGGAGAATGCAGTTTGGCCAACAGCTCTGAACTGCCACCCTGTCTGCAAAAGAACTGTGCCAGCCACACATCTCTTTTCCCTCCTTTACAGCTTTTTGTTACTGCTGCTGCCTCCAGTGCCAAAATTCTGCAAGCAGAGAAGTCCACAAAATCCACTTTCATTAGTTGCTCAAGTTAACTTTGAGCCACTCATTTTGTTAATTCATGCTACGCTAGAGGCCAGAGAGGCAGCTGACAACAAACGATCTTATGGGCACCAAATTACAGGAGGCTTGAGTGGCTGTTCTGTGATCTGCTACACAAGCTGGGTTCTCCACAATGGGACAGCCTGGACCTGACATGCAGGCACCTCCTTTGTCCCAGTTTATTCCCTTACCCAGTTGCTTAGAGGGGAACACTGGAGGATGGCTCTTACCACTGTCTTCCTGACAATAACAGTGTTATATCACTGATGCTACATTTGTACTGCTCCGTCCTTTTATCTGGTGTAAAGAGACAATATAGAAGTGAGGATATAATGTATTAGTCTGAATCATGGAAGCAGATCTATGAGTCAACACAGAAAAGCCAACAAAAATAAAATGAGAGGGAAAACACTTCAACTGAAAAGACAGGGATACTCCTTATTCTGCATCTTTTAAAAGGAGACAGTAACAAAACCCCAAAACACTTCGTTCTGAAGTAAAAACTCACCTGCCCTGCCAGTTCCAAACGTTTATTTCCATAGTAGTCTCTGTCATCTACCTTATTTTCTCCTTGAGCCAAAATTACTCTGCGTACCATCACTGCTGTGTATATGCACTTGGCACGAAAATTGAATTCTTTCACCTGTAAACAAAAAATCCAGAAAAACCAAACAAAACCAAAACAAATGTTTCAGGATCATCTCCTTAGTTCTTATTCAGATGAACACATCCATTTAAATCACTGTTAATCTGGGCTGATGGAGGAGTTACAAAAGGGATTTGAGCGCTTTACTTTCTTTAAAAATGCAAAAAATACACATTAGTGACTTTGAAACAGATAGCAAATGGAAGTAAATCAGAATAAAGGTATAGATCATGAGATGAAAGTCCTGAATTAACACCTGATACTGCCTGGCTATGCAGAAAAAAAATGCATAGTTTAATTAGTTCAATGATACAGCATCTCAAAAAGATTTCTTTTGACTCAATCCAAGTCTTCCCCTTTATTTTGAGGATGATTTACTTTATCTCAGCTACAAAGCCATCAAAGACATTTTTCCCTGCCAACAAAGCTCGCACCATAAATAACCCTACAAGCTTACTCCAGTTTATAAAACCCCCAGAACGTTACATACAAGAACATGGGTCAGAATGGTTGATGCCAGCAGCTCTCGGGCTTCTTCCATCTTTGTTTTCTTTGGGCCTCCCCACATCCTTTGCCTTCGTACTTTGTTTCCAATGTACTTTAATGCCTGCGAAGGGGGGAATTAACCTGAGTTAATATCAGAACTGTAACCTAGACAAATATACACACACAGAGTTACGTGTGTACTCCTCATCCAGTGCCATTCACCAGCTATGGATGATACAAACTCCAAACAAACTGCAAAATAACAAAGGTGTAAGTGATACGAAGAAAAAAATTCTTGAAAATTGACACAATTGACTAAATATACAACATATTTATCACAGGTTGATAGCATTTGGAATGGAAAGGGGTGAAAATCCATGATTACTATAATATTAAAAGAAGGGATATGGCAGAGATACAGGAAAAAAGGATTCTATAAATTCCAAAGATACCTAGTTTATTTAATTAGACTTTTCACCTTCAGTTCTTTTGTGCACTTGGCTAAATTTCACTCAGATATTAAACCATGAGCTGGCACTCACTGTTTAATATCCCCAAAAGCTACTGTGTGGCATCCACGTCTGTCTCCAGGAGTGCCTTGCAATGGATTCTTCCTCTCCTACCAGTTGTCAATCAATCTGCAGAATTCCTAGTTAGATGAGTCAAGAAACTATCCAAGTCCACACAGGATAAGCCATGAAGCTACGTGAAAGAATCACTCTCTCCAGTAAATGACAGATTATCCTTTCCATCTGTTACCTTCTTCCACAAAGAACTATCTCTCCATTCATTTGACATTTCTTAGCACAGTAACTTCTGTATTTCTGTTTTTCTACCTTCCTGAATGCTTCGCATTCCTCTGTGTTGCTCCAGCTCACCATTTTTCTCACCTGCCTCTAAATTAGGAGCTCTTCAAGCTAATTGGAACCCTCAAAAGCCCCCGAAGATGAAAACCAGGAAGATGTTCACTTTAAAACACTAAACATGACACATGGAATGATTTGACAAAGTTTACAATGAAATAGCAGAAATAAGATTAACCTCCAAAAGCTGCTTCTAGCAGATTAATATATTGCCATTTGCTCCCAGCAAGATGGCTTATGTTCTGGATAACTAAAAAAAGTACATGAGCTAAGAGAATTCTGCTGAGTCTTTAGCAGGACAGAGGGTGGCTACTGTTGTAGGCTTCATACAAGTGACTAGAATAGAACATCTACTCATGATGAAATGGTCATAGCCACATCAACGGGCTTCTGCCAAATGGGGCATGCAATTCCTTTTTTAAAAATGTCTTCAACAAACCCCCCTAATTTTACGGACATTGCTACTTGTTATATACAGGGTTATGCCATTAAAACACAACCCTGGGCTTCTGAAAACAAAACATTTCTTGACTCTGATTTTTTCCTTCTCCAGTTTGGTAATGAGAGCGAAGTCTCACATTTGACAAGTCCGGACCCTTTAAAAAGCCTCAGCTTAAAATAACCCCCCAAAACAAACCTTAAACCACAAAGTGTATGTCCGTTGCTGACACAGCAAAGTGGTCAATACCCACTGTCTAGATTGTTATGGCCTCTGGCCATGTGAAAAGACACACCTGCATCTGTGTAAAAATCTGAGCTTTTTGGCATTCTTCCAGGCTAGGAGCAAATGCAGCCATCACATGTTCCTCTGTGCCAATCATCTGTACAATCTCCTGGTCACTCTCAACACCCATGGCCTAGGAAAAGAAGAAAAGACAGAAATAACACAGGCTTTATGTTAACTCACTGACATTTGCTTATGCTAATTTGGTATTGTTTGTCTGCATTACTACTAAGCAAGAGCTAGTTCTTCTCTAAGAAACTGTGCCATCTGGCACTGGCAGCACATATTCCAGCTATGGAAGAACGTTAAATGGAAATCTTGATAAGCAGCAGGAACACACACACACTTTTTGGAGAGCCCTTTTTTTGTTGGTGGTATTTTGTTTTGTTTTTTTTTTAATTCACTGACAGGAGTTAAATTCTGTGGTTTTTGTCTTAAGAAAAAAAATAAATACTAGGTATAAACAAGCCAAAGTGTGTAACAATGAGAACCAAGTCAGAATCTACAATAAAGAAACGAAGGCAAAATTTCTTAAAGGAGTACTCGGTCTCTTACCACAAGCAATTTTGCAAACTCAGTTGACTGTGATGTAGCTCATGATATTTGAGAAATGTTTACAATTTACCCCCTTTGCAGCTCTCTGCATTTAGAAGATGACTTCACTACACAATTCCACTTGAAAGACATTCTACTATTTCACTGATCCTTGGACACCTTGTTAGACTTTATACCGCGGAAAAAGCTTAATAAACTAAGAAAGCGCTTAACAGGTTTAGTAAAATCTCTCTATCAGTAAGTGTTTCAAGGTGGCAGCCAGCAGTGAAGGCTTTTGTGGATTCCAGATGGTGCTAAAGCTTCCCCCCCTTCACACATTTGCCTGGAGCTCTGCCATATCAAGAAATGGAATAATCTCACTAAACCTCTTCTGGCTGAGTTATAATATGTTTCTCAGAACTTTGTGAGGAAGTTACGTTTGCATTCACATTATTCTCCAAAGTGCCTGCCACAAAGACCATTGTAAATAATGGCCTATGCAGAGTCTAGTATTCTGGTTCTCATTAAAAACTGGCAGTACCCCAAAAAGTCACATTTTCCTCAAAAATGCAGAAATGCCTTCCCTTCTTACTGCCTTCGTGGAGTGTCACTTTGCTTAACACCTAGCTAATGCCATTCACTTGGAAAACTGTTGCTCTAATTGTGAAGTATTCAGCTTTTTTTCTTTATTTCTTTTTGAACAAAGAAGTACTTGAAGCCCCTTTAAATTCAAACTCTGTCTTTTCACCTTGTGGTTTATTAGAAATTAACAGCACTGCAGAAGTATAACACAACCAGAACAGTGCAAGGACTCTCCTCGTTTAATGCAAAGCCCAGATGACAATTCCACCATCTCAGACAGACTTGAGTGCCAAATCAAGATGCAGGTACTTCACCAGGTAAAGAGCGCTTCATCATAATTTGTTCCCATTAAGTAGTCACCCCTCTGATCTCAAGGCTCTTTTCAGAACCAGAAGTTGGCCTTGTGATGTTATTGTGGTTGAGATCTCTGTTTTTCAAATATTATTACACTTCCTCACCCTTTTAAATAAGGTCACACAGTAGTTAAAAAACCTCTGCAGAGAAGTCAACAAAATCCCTCACGACCTGAGAGACAGACTCACAAGGTAAGTCTACAAAAGCATGAAAGCTTCACAACAGTAAGTTTCCATGCGTCTAGGATTTAATAGCTGACCAGTAAACTAGTTCAGGAATGACAACTAGATTAATACAGTTATTGCACTTAGTCCAGAAATTTCTAGAACAGAATTTTTGTGCCATTCTAGGCACATATACCATAAATACATTTATCTCAACTGCAACCTGGTATCACCCTATTTCTGTCCGTCAGGTTAATTCTACAATGGCAACCAAATCTTAGGTGTCATATGAAAAGTGGGAGGGGAAAAAAAAAAATCAATCTGCATTTTTACTATGTTTTTTCATCCATTAAAAACTGGAAAGCCACCATGAATTAAAGAGGGTTGAGGATTTCTTCTAACTTAATGAATTCTCTGATCAAGAGTCTTACAGCAGAAGGATGAGTACAAGATAGATCTTTAAGCCCATGTAGATTTTCTAGCTGGAGTTTGTAGCAGCAAAATCACCTGAGAATTCTAAATTTCTGAGTGGGAAAGGCCAGGATCTGTCACCAAACCACATACACTGTGCTGTTAAATATGTGAAAATTGAAGGAAATGAATTTATGAGTAATGACTAAAACTCAGGCAAATGATTGTAAAAGATGTGCTAACACAACAGCGTAAAAGTGAACCTATTTATTCTCCTCTTTACTCTCAACAATCCTGAGCAGAGCTGCATACACAAATCCACCTACACGCAACACCAAAAGGACAAGCAGCAGGCCCATGCTGCTATCAGAGAGATTTGTAATCTTAACACTTGGGTTTTCAGTAAATTTGGCCCTGATGTTACCCTTCCAAAAACAACTAACCAAAAAACCAAACCAATAGAAAAGAAGTACTCCAGAATTAGCCTGTAACATCATTAGGACAGTAACAAAATATTCCTTGGCTGTTGCTTATGTTACAGAAACATGGAGGACACGCGATATAGGAACGGGCCCTATGGTTAAAACACTCATGGTCCTAGGACAAAGCTGAGGGAAAGGAAATTAACGTAAAAGCAAAGCAGTAGACAAGATGTCTTTTCTTTTTGATTGGAAGGCAATGTCACAAAGAGATAATTTTATGGGGGAAGGAGACATTGTAAAAGCATAATTTAACAGTGGCAGTGAAAGGATGAGGAAGGAGACAGTAGCTGAAGATTATGGTTGAAGGCTAGCAGTCGATGGACATAAAACAGAGAAGGCAAAGCAAGCATTCAGAATACTCAGATCATCCTGAGTTCAAGTGGGAGAAAGCAGACCCAGTGGGGCCAACCCCTTCCTGGGACTGGGGAGCTTCCCACTGCCTAAATGCGTGTGTGTCCATCTTTGTGTGTGCACACACACGTACAGATGAGAGTGTGAGCCCAGCTCTTCCTCCCCCAGCTCACGTCTTAATGATGATGTCTAGGCGTTTCCATGGCACTTCCCTAGAATGCAGTTCTGCAGTCCATCAGGCTAAATTACAGCACAGAGACAGGCAGATGACTGGATTAAAAAGATGTCAGGGAAGTTCAAGGTTGACATCACAGACAGAATTGGTCTGGAGCTTTCATAATTCAAAAGATACGAGCTATGAAACAACAGCCATGGGAACCCATAATCCTGCAGATCCAGTCAGACCACCATCCAGCTGTTCCTCTAGAGCTGCACCTAACAGCTCCAAGGCTAGCACAGGTTTGTAAAAATGAAACTTGACTTGCTGTTCAAATCTTCTGCCGCAGGTCCTAGAGCAGTTTCTCACAGCTCCCACACACACTAAAGATACTTCATCCAGTGATTCATGTCATAAAATTCAACTTTTAAGTCCCTGTAGGGTTACTTACAATCTTCTTCCTTCCCTAACCAGTTTCAATGCAGCATGCAACCTTCACTTACTTCAGCTCCCACAGCTCACTCAAGTCTACCAAATCACAAACTCACAAGAAAAATCACAAACTCAAAAGAAAAATAGCCCTTACCTTTGAGCAGCTCTAACTCCCTGCAATTTAGGGAGCTTTCTGCAAAAGCAGCTGCACCTTCTTACCTCTAACCCAGATGATTTTCAGAACAGAAACACCCTTATATAGAGCACAAATATTCCACACCTCCTCTAGTGCCCACTGCTACCTAGAACTGTCCGAGCCCCCCAAGGCAAAGCCTGTGTACCTCCTAGCCTGACATACTCAGAAGAGCCACTGTGCACAGCTCACACAGTCCCCTGAGCTGTGCACAACTGACACAGCTAAAGAAAGGTCTCCCAGAGTTGCAAGACAGCTCAAGGTACCATAAATACCCCTGTGGTCGCACATGTATCTTAACTAATGAAGAAGTGTTACAAAGTAAGCAGGAAGCAAATAGCTGTGTTTGTTTTCCCATTAGAAGGCAGTTAACAGCCCTTTAAAAACTGACACGAACCCATACTTTAGGGGTAAAATTGTCTGATTTCTGCCACTGCTTCAAAAGTAAAGTTGCATTTCCATATATAGTGACTGCACAAATGCTTCTGTCACTTATAAGAAGATGGGTTAGGGAAAACTGTTTAAGCTAGCACAGCTACAAAGCTCTAACTCCCCTACATCTAAAGAGCAGATACCCCAAGTCTGCCCTAGAATAGTGCCAGGCACATGCCTTTTGTAGCCTACCAAATTTCAGTAAGTTGTGGTCAATGTGCTAAATTCCACGAAACCACAACTTAGATGTGTTTGGCACAACTGACTGTAAAACATCTGAGCATGCCCATCCTGAAGATCCCTACAGGTCTGGAAGGCAGATAAAACAAAGCAGCAGGACAAGGTCATTCTGGCTTGCAGTTATGAATAAGGATGAACTGAAAGGCACATGCCTCCTTTAGGGTGACCCCACACAATCCAGTCCCTATCTATCCAGATCAAGGGACCTTAAGATCCACTCTCTTTCCACTGCTCCCCACAGCTCATGTGCCTGGGCTTCATTCCTCACCAAAAGCAAAAATGGAGAACACTGTGTTCAGGTCTTGCCCTAGCATGCAGCTCAGTCCATGACTTTACACCTGAAATACAAGGGTGACCTTAGATTCTAGTCTAGGGAGCACTAGGAATTTTAGGCCTCAGCTCTATCAGTTGGTGGTGTTTCTAATGTTCTGTATTTCACAGCTTTTGACAAAGATGTCTAGAGGATATATTAGTACACCTCAACCTTACAGTTGCAGTAGCTTTAAATCCACATTAGATTATAGATCTGCAATACTTGCTTTCTATTCTATAATGCTACAATGATTTTCTGCACCCGACCTATTTCTTACATCACATAAGAACACCAGGTCAGTTAAAGCTATTGGGACTAGAAAGACAATGCAAAATTGCTCACTGTCTCTCAGATAACCCCTGAATCTCAGACTACCCCCTCTAGCTGGCCCATGCACTGAATGGCAACCCTCTACCAATTAATACTTGTTTTCTTAGTCAAAACACAGAGGTCTGTGGAACTTGGTAGTAGCCTGGATGCTAGTCTGGGAGGAAACGCAGAGCGACAGATTTTTGCCATTGCTTTATCATTTTAGTTTTTAATTAGAAATTACACATGTAGCTGTTTCAGGACAAGTTAAGGATTCAAAGGCAGCCAAAACCTGAGACCTCAGATTGTGTATACAGCTTAATTTTGTCTCTTGCAGATATGGATCTCTATATCACAAGAAGCAGAACACCTACCCGTAATAAGGAAGTCACATGCTTCATGCCCAAGGCTTCGGTGTTGGCAGAAAGGAATTATTCTCCTTGTTTTTCCAACAAATCTCCTGTGTATAATACTGCCATGTGAGAGAGCTGAAGTTAGACAGGCATCCCTAAGTTTGGGATTCTCCAGGTTGAGGGCTATTGCATTTCCAATCTTGCTTCTAGTAGTTAAATAGAACAAAGCAATACCACACTACAGCAATGCCCAAGAAAGGAGAATCAGAGACTGGTGACTGCTTTCATTTCCAGCTGGAGACTCATCAGAAGTAGACAGAAGATCCCTGAATTTCATGTCATTAAAGGAAAGGTAAAAAAAATGACCACTCATGAGAACAGCTGGGATGGAACATTCAGAACAGTTGAAGTGGGTGTAGCTGATTTGCTACTGTACTAAATCAATATAAATCATTGAAAAGCACTACAGCCAAGAGCTTCCAACAACTGGAACCCCTTATTCAATTAATAAATGAAAAATTAGGAAACATTATCTAAAATATAAAAGATACATATGAAGAGGGTGATAATTATAGCAAGCATTGTCAGATGGTAATAGTCAGTACAATTTTGCTTAGAAAAACAAGCCAACAACCATCTCCTCAAACAACAACCCAGAGCAGTTACTCTGCGTGAACCAGCACAGGCTGACAAAATGTAATAAAAGTCTGAAGTGAAGGTGGAATCCAGCAATTTGGTACTGGAGCAAGTGGATTAAGAGCCACATTAACACTTTCCTGCAACACAAGAGTTGTGAACTTAATCCTGGCACTTTTATGTGCATTTCTGTCCATAAATAACTTCTCAAACTCCTTGAACACTGGTCACTAAAAACAGACGATCTCCTCCCTTATTTGAAGAGATTTGCTTAATCAGATGTAACAGCCATTTATTTCTCAAGTCTAAACCCAATTATTAAACTATTTTCTAGTACCAAGGCACACCAAGCACTGGGGTAATAGGGACAAAACCCATAAACAACATCGGTGCTGCGGGTACGACCAGCTCAGATGCTGCGAGCACGTGCTGCCCTCTCCTGGCACATCATTTCCTCTCCCAACCTTCTGTGCCGTAACCCACTACAGAGAACACAAAAACAGAGTTTTGCCCAGATCCATCCAGTCAGAGGCTTTTTCGTGCCTCCAAGAACGCAGCCCAATTTCCTCCTGCACACACAATGTACCAGACTGTAAACCCAAAGGCAACATCAAAGCATTACAGGACAGGAAGGAGCTCCCAGCTGCTGGCAGGACAGGTCCCAGCCTAAGGCCTGGCCATGCCCTACTGTTCTTCTCCAGCAGCTGGACAGAGCATGTCCACCCACCACCTTTCCTGGCTGTAGTCCATGCATTTGATTCCACAGACAGATGAGCTAGCAGCCTGCTTCTGGTCCAGCTGGGCAGCTGGGGAGCTGCCATCGTTATGTCACACTGATCACACACTCACGCGTGTGCACCCTTGAGTGAATTAAAATGAAAGGGAGAAGCAGAGAGTGAAAGAAAGCACTTTGGCAGTTTCACAGGAGATGAGGGTCAAGGCATGACATTGTCACCAGCTCAACTGGAAGGGCAAATACTCCCCAGTTCTCTCCCATACTCAGGAGTGGATGCCTCTCAGAGCTCTCTGTCAGGAATCGCCTCAAAGCTATGATGCCTGTCCAAGCCTTCACTGCCCTCAGGATACCAGTGAGTGTTCCTGAACCAGGCAGGGCTTCTGAACTATTTGGACCGAGGCACGGCTCATTCACAGGGGAAGCAAACTGCTAAGAAATGCAGGCCACTCCAGTAACCTTACAGGATTTAGGAGTAGGTCTAAGAATTGCAAGACTTCCCCAGAGGCTCTCAGTTTTGTTTACAGTTATGACTGGAAGTCATGTATAAATGAACTCATGGCTATGTCCCTGAACCTGAAAAAGGACATCAAGCTACTCAGCACTGCACAAGTCAGAGCTGGGGACAGGCTGGAACCAAAACCAGAAACAAAGACCCTTAACACAACTTACAGCATAGCTCATAACAAAACAAAACCCTTTTGACCTATAGCAGCAGAGGCACCTCACAAGGCAGAGCAAGCGGAAGGCAGGCATTTCTCTTGGCACAGCAATGCTCTCCTTGCAGAAAAATACAGCACTTATTCTTTTTGCTGTACAATAAAGATGACTTCCCAAGGGAAAAAAGCTTGCAATATCTAAGCCCTGCCAAGTCCTTCTGTAGATATTAACTTGAGAGCTGCTGTTGACCTTCATTCTTGCGCTACAGCACAGCATTTTTCCCCTTTTTTTCCCCCAAACAGCTGTGTTACCTTAAATATGATAGCAATGGGAATATCTTCTGACAGAGTGTTGTGCCTCAGGTAAAATCTTCCTTGTTTCACAACCATATTTGTTCTGCTCTTCTTCTCATGAGTGGAACTGAAGTTAAAATAAAAATAATACTATGTCCAACAGAGTGTTTGCACTGACTCCTAGAATCTTTTGTATAGAACTTAGCAAGCTTGAACAATCTTTCAGCTGAATGAATCTCACTTTCTCCTCTTTTAAAGATTACATTAAACCAGCCAGAGATCAGCCTGTAACTCCAAGATAATAGGGTGTTATCACCTGTGCTGGGGACTATTTGGCGTATTTGACTTGAGCAAGTAGAAGTCTGTACTTTTTGAAATCATCTTTGCATGCTTTTATAATCAATTTTGATGTAACCAGCAAGGTCTAAGTGTGAACAAGTACTGCAGCAACAGTGGTAATGACATAACAGTACTTGGTGGTACTGCTGGTAACCTCATCCAGGCTTACTGGGAGACAGTAGAGTAGTTAGAAGAGACATGAGAGGCCTCTGGAGAAGAAAAAACAGCCCTCATACTGAACAGTGAAAAGCACCATTATTATACCAGAATGCAGCTTAAAAAATAAGAAGCAACCAACCAAAGGCTGAAAAAACTAGAAACAAAACTTGATCAAGGAGGAAAGGCCAAATTTAGACTACCTTGCCATTTTCAGTAATTTGTGTAGTACAAAAATACTTGCTTCCTCCTCAGCTGCCTTTGCCTTTAAAAGTTTTTATGCCAATTTTATGTAGAGAGGCAAACAAAAGGTTACATCCAATTTCCACTGCAGTAGCTTCATGTTACTGGCAGCAAACTGAGACCAAACACCATCACTTAGGAAGTGCACTTTGCTATATTAAAAATTAGAACTCGCTTTTCCTAATCTGGGATGAATCCTGGAACACATGAGCAACTCTCACTGATTTCTGTGGGAATACTATACTATTTAGGGATTGAAGTTTTAGCATACAAAATGACAGTAGCTAGACAGGAGCACTGAATGTCTACAGCTTTTTCTGGTTAAACTACACTAGGAAAAAACCTCCACAGCTATTTAAACTACAACAATGAAGTTCTAAAGCTTTGGGTTTATCTCCTTTATGTAATGGTAGGAATTTATCATACCTGGTAACAGAAGCGCCAACCGTGCCTTTTCTATCAGCTTCCACAATGATTCTGTTTTTGGATAACTGCTCTTGAATAAGAATGACTTTCTCTACACCTTTGACAATGAAATAGCCACCTAGTTAATAGAAAAGAAATATTTTGCATGTCAGTACCCTTGCACCTTACTTGTCTCCTCCAATACGCCTTTGAATATAAATTATTAGAAAGTAAACCATAAGTACACAATCGGAAAGTAAATTCTCCCTTAAAAAAGTAATGGACAAACTTGACAAATAAAACCCAAAGAAGTCGCTTGTTATAAATCTTCATCTCCTCTCTACATATCAAATATTACCATGTAACATGTAACATTTTATTCTTGCTTTACAGAAGGCAATAACAAACGAGAGTTCCCACTCTGGAGGACATCATACTCCACTCTTCCCTGATCTGTTTAATTTTCAATGAATGAACTCCATCTTTTTTCTCATATAACACATCACTGTACAACACTACATACAAATTTCAAAATAAAATACTCAAAATCTTGGTGCATTGTTTTTCGTGGTTGAAAATTGTCTGCAAATACCAACTATTCCTGTACTCAACCAAAAGCCGGACAATTTCTTTCAGTTGCAAGCACACACTTGAGACTTCCACAAAGACTTCATGGCAGCAAGAAACGTACCAAAGGGGTATTTCTTTGCTGTAAAAGATTTAAAACTCAAAGTACAGATGGAAAAAAAAAGAACATGAGTGAAAATGTACCTGGATCTAACGGGCACTCATTTAGTTTGGCAAATTCTGCTGGAGTTTTCCCAGTAAGTACACAATTGGAGCTACGCAGCATTATAGGCATTCTGCAAGAAAACCAGTTACAATTTTACTTCAGACTCAAGACAGAAAAATATGAATAGTCAAATTCAGAACAAAAATGATGCTGAACAAACTGAAAAAACCACATTTAAGGTCATCAGAACTCATGCATGCTGTGACTTGTGAGCAGGTTTTCATTTAAGCCCACCTTATTTCATAGAACATGGAACTGAAGAGAGACCCGAAACTGGACACCTACAAGCAGAAACCACAGACTTCCTATTTAATTGTATGCAGCTACTCAGGCATCCTGACAAGCAGGGCCACCAAGGCCAATGATAACTGGTGCAAAGACTCCTGGTCCCCAAAACGGTCTGCAGTGAAGAACATGCCACTGCAGATGAACTGTTACCAGTTTTTATTAGATAAAGTTAGTTCATAACTCATTTCCCACACAGGAATGACACCTTCTGGCTGCAGAGAGATAGTGCCTCTAATTCATAACCTAAGCATGAAGGTTCCCCAGTGTTAGCTCTGATTTCTCTAGTGACCTAGCAGAGAAGCCTGCAAGCAAGCATTTCGTGAAGCAACGTGTGGTGGAAAGATATTCCAAGAAATTAAAAACAAATTCAATGCTTAGGGAAGCGAAAAAAAAAGAGAAACTAAAGATGCCCAGGCTGAATGTGAGGCAAAACTTCTTCACCACGAGGACAGTCAAAGAGAGGAAAAGCTGCACAGGGAAGCTGGGCAGTCTCCATTCATGGACGTCTTCAGGACCTGACAGGATGAAGCACTGAGCAACCTGGTTTGATCACAGAGCTGACCCATTTTGAGAAGGAGGCTGTACTAGAGGCTGAGCAGGAGACTGAACTCTTTCAACCCAAATTATTCTATCACCCTGTGATAAATCAGGAAATGTTCACTTTCAATTTGGCTTATTCAACAACTAACCAGCAATGATTTTGCAGTTATTATTGAAAAGTGTACTTTTATAGTCAGCTTCATAATGCACCTTTTCACAGATTTTTGAAAGAGAAAAACTGTGCTCTCTTTCAAAAGCTATTTCCAAAGAGAAAGCTGTATTTTGCATAAGATAAAGAGTTTACCACTACATCTACCAAAAAACCTCCATGCCCCTTAGCCTCTTCTACAAAAAAGCTGGCTTTTGATCCAGCTTACAGAATCTCCCTCCTTGGTGGACAGCCTTTGTAAGACCTGTGTTCCAAATCTTTTCTAAGACAGATGTTGACAAAAATTATTCATGAGTTCTATTATACAACTATTTTCAACCTTTGAGATTTTTCATTCAAATTTACTTCAACAAAAAACACAATTAGGCTATATTTCTTGTATTTAAATCTTATAAATTATTTTAATTTCTTTGCTGTTTTCATATTCTTATATCTTAAAAGAAAACTGATGAACTCAAATTCCATATTTCTGCAGAGTAAAAAAAACTATCTTGTCACCATATTTCACTGAGAAAGTGTGGAGACAAAAATGCTGCTAGCAAGAATTTTTCTTGCTACTCTCTAAGTCCGTGGGATACTTTTCTCTCTCACAGAAGATATTTGCAGAGTTTATAAACCATGAACACCTGCGACCTTGCTGAGCTTTGTTTATAGTACAGTAGGAAAACATTTTGACAATGGATGTTTTAGGATTTTAGCCAATCACCCCAAGGCGGGTGGCTGATCCTTTGTCCCATTAGACTATGAAGAAAAAAGTCTATAAAAGAGTTTGTAAAATATTTAATTAAATCAGTCTTGCTGCACAATTCCTGCCTGTTGGATTCTCTCCTCCTCCCTACAGCTGCGGGATATGGTAATATTTACTGCGCTAATAAGAAAGTACTTCCTAGAGATAAGAAGCTTCATATGACAAGCAAAATCTTCTATCACATGCAATAAGAGCTTAATGCATTGGCTGTTTATATCAGAAACAGGAAGCAGTTGGCATAAGGTAACTCAAAATGGAACACTCAAATGCCATTTCTGAAAACTCCAATGAAATATCCATCCCAATCTGAACTGCATGTCCAACAAGAGCACTGGCCAAAGGAAAAGTATAATACTAGGGATAGATGAGGAAAATTATTTCCCATGGAAATAATAATTGGGTATCAACAGTTTTTAACAG
The DNA here is from genome assembly GCF_017639235.1 of Corvus kubaryi. Taxonomy (NCBI): domain Eukaryota; kingdom Metazoa; phylum Chordata; class Aves; order Passeriformes; family Corvidae; genus Corvus; species Corvus kubaryi. The sequence continues at coordinate 12,805,392 of NW_024582061.1, read as the reverse complement.
CAAAAAACTTTTTGCATGTATGCCCTTAAAGCCAGTCTTAATAATGTAACTTTAATTTTTAACCAAACCAATTTTAAATGAAAGTTTAACTTGTGCAGCAGAACTAATGCTTGCTTTACTGGTTTTACCATCCACCTTCTACAGATGCTACTCTACATATTATGTATGAAAGACTGAGTAATTTGGCTACAAAGCAAATATGCCTGACTTCATTTTACAATAATGTGACTTCCAGCTCCAGGCATGCATTTTCCTCTGGTTTTCTATCAGTAGAATCACAGACAACACTCATCCTTATATCCATCCTTCTTTGGAGGGAGACATTATCAGAAGCTTTTGCAAAACAGAATCTTAGAAGCTAAAAATCCTGTACAGCTGTTTATGAAGATTTGCCCACTCATGCAGGTTGGCCTGCATCTGTTCTGCAGTAAGAACTCTTCCCAGCATGGCAGCAAATGAAAACTGACAGCAGAAGCTGAGCACGTGGTGTCTCACCTGCCAATGGGTAACGCATTGCGGATGATCCTCTGGCTGCCTCGGGTGTATTCAATATCCACGGTAATCGGCGCAGAATAGGTCATGTCCCGCAGGCGGCACTGAAAGGACAACAGGCACACAGTCAGGTGTTGACTTCAAGCTGAAGAATCACTCTTAAAATATCCTGTGTTTGCCCTGTATCCTGTAAATCATCACAAAGAAATGCAGCAAAGCAAAGCTTCAGCAAGATCTTCATGGTACCTGAAGAATGTGTGACACTCTCCTGTCTAAAAATCCAAATACAATTACTATGATTTTCAAAAGCAGCCAGGAGATCTGTGCCTTGAGAAGACAGCACTGCAGAGCATAACTTCTAAACTCTCTAATTAAACAAACAGGCCTAATTAAACAAACAGGTCTAATCAGCAGAGCTGACACAAAGACCACAGTGTGTCTGAGCAGTGCTCAGCTTGGGGACATTTCTCTATGCATTCTCAATAGCTGAAGAGTTGTGCTGCCATATGAATTCTGACAGGATGGAAAAGCACAAGATTGAGAGAGACACCGTGCTACCTTATTAGAAGAATGAGCAAACCTCACTGTATGGTACTGTTTCTAAAGATGACTTACTGAAGGCTCACTACAGAATCACTTCCTGTGAAGACTCCCAGAATTTGTCTGCAAATTCCTTGGAGCCCAAGGGAAGCAGAATAAACACATCTAGGCCATTAGATATCTCAAGGCTCAATCATTTCTAATCCAACCTTTCTGATCTGCTCTCCCCAGCCTCACTGTAAGAGGTTGCCAGCCCTTAAGGTGTTGTGTATCTTCATGCAAGACAGGCCTTACTGCATTTGCTGAACACAACAGAACAACTCACAGTGGGTCATTCGTGACCTCACTGAGCATGCCTTACCTTTCAGCTCCAGGATTACAGGTTTAACAGTATTCAGACTTGCACATTTATGGTTCTGAAGTCTTTCAGTGTACTGATTATGTACTAATAAAAGGCAATTAAGATTGTGCTGTGCATTGAAGATGCAACTGTATAGAAAAATACAGCTCCAGAATCATCACAAACTGGATGTTCCTCCTCTCCACATTACAAAGTAAAGCACTTCTCTAGCAATAAAATACTGATGTGCACCAGCAGCTTTCAAGCTGTGCCATGCAGAAAACTGCTCCCAGCAACTACATCCAATTTAAAAGTAACTGAGAATATTTCCATATTCTAATTACTTTAAATTCATCTGTATGAACAGTTCAGGAAACTCCTGTAAGGACTGGAGGAGAAAGACAGTTAGACAGCCTCTTTAGTACTACCTGGGAAAAAAAGGCCTTGGGATTCTCTGTGTGTGCTTTTTTAACACAAGACACAGATATAAAATACAAATTACAGTGTAATATTCCAGCATGTGTATTTTTGCATCACCTTCCTTGACGTAACTTCTAACTATAGACACCTGAAGGTAAAAGACAGGCATGACTTGATATATACTCAGACCCTTATAAAAATCTGATCATTTTAGGTGGCTTTGGGAAGGAATTTTAAAGCCTTCAACAGAGAAATATAATGGCAGACTCCTAACTATCCAATCCTTTTCTTTTTTCCAACTGCACCCTGGCTTGACCTGAGCAGCATCCTATTTAAGAAAATAACTGTGGCCTCCATGTGTGTACAGCACACTGAAAATAAAGAGAAGCATTTATTTTGCCTTCCTCTGCATATACAGTCACTTCAGCTATAAAGTAAGGAGGCATTTTAATACCTGAATTCTGGAATATGAGTTGTTGGCCACAAACAACTTTTTGCATGCAGTTTCATTCATATGAAAGAAATCTTTCCTGTTGCATTTTGTGCACATTCACATCTACTGATTTAACGTTAGCTACACATTTGTGAGATGCAGCAACTATCACATATGACATCTGGCTGAATTAATGGCTTTATTTCAAAGCTTTCCATCAAACCAAATGAGATTTGAGTCAGGTCACTGGAAACAAAGTGGCTATGCCCAAGTGGCAGCCACTGGACAGCCGGTTCTTACAGAATTCCTCCAAAGCACACAATGTATCTCATGATGAGATGACAAAAAAGACATTTCAACTTCAAGTATTAAGTGGATATAGCAAGGAAAAAAGCATCTGATACGTGAACTGTTATGACGTTGACAACAGGCTGTATGCAGGTAAATGAGTGCAAGTTCCAAGCTCAGTTCCCCCTTCAGAGGCCAAAAAGAGGTGGTCACTACCTCTGTTGCAGTGATATAAATCTCAAAGCACAGTAGCAGGAGAGAAATACTGTGTTCCTGAGCACTTTGAAGAGAATTGAATGGCTCTAGGTACATGAAAGCATCCTAAAAAGTTCAAAGGTTATGTTAGTTTATGGCTTTCTCATACATACAGAAGCTACCTGATACCCTGTTGGTCAAAACCAATGAGCCGTTCTGATTTCAACCACAGCAGCATCTGTCCTCCAACATACATCTTTATTCCAGAAGTACACAGTCCATTTGTTAACCTACATGCCTACAGTACTGCAATGAAATTAAATATACTCCCCATAAGGCTAATGTTCTTCTGCAGCTTCTTGTAATTTTAACAATTTCCATCCGTTTCTGCTTAAAGTTTCCATGTTTGCTTTCTGAACCAGACTTTAAAAATACAAGCAAAAAATCAGATATACATTCCCAAAGAAAACTGGAAGGGAAACAGAGACTGAAGTGACCTATGGTGCAGGCAGCAGCAAAGGTAATATTAAAAAGAAGTTAATAAAAATATCGAAGCACCCTACATTATGGCATGAGGACTTCAGCTCTGTCATAAGGAGAGCCACAAGATTAAGCAAGAGAAGTACTTTTCACTACTTTCATGGAAACCCACTCAAATTCAGCTAACACGAAGCACTGAATACTGAAAAAAAACCCCAATTTAAAATAAAATTTAAAAGCTTTATTCCATGATGTTTCAATCTCTGAGGCTTCTTTTTACAGCGATGGTGGAATGCACTGCACTACCTAATGTAACATGCAGGTACTCAAAATTACATGCAGCTATTATCCAAGACATTCCCAAGATAAAAAACCAAACAGGACAGATGCAAACATCAATACCTCATGAGGTGATACAGGTCGTGTCACATTGAAGCTTTCTTCCACATCTGGAGTACCCACATAGATATTGAGGTACCTGTAATACAGTTTCAAAATAAGCAATGAGGCAAATATTTTTCAGGCAACCTGAAGGAAGCAAAATTTTACATACACTGAAAAATGAAGTTACTTTGATGAACACAAGCTGATTAACAACAAGCAATGATTCTTCCCAAAGTAACTCATTGTAGTTGAGTTGTGGTCTAATTAGTTAAAATTTAGCCTGCATGTGGAATAAACCTTTAAATCTTCCCATCTTTCATTACATAAAGTAAGAGATAAGTAATAGAAAATATCCTCCTGATTTATACCTACACAAGTGCCTATAAACAATTTATAGCTGATAACAAACCCATGAGATAGTACTCATGCAGCTACTGATGTGGAAATCATCTCATGCTTACTTCAGGTACCACATTGGGTCGGCATCACTTGTAACTTTTTCATTGGCCTTCATGATTTTCTTTATCTGGAGGAGAAAAATAACAAAATGGAGCCACGTGCCTTTTCTGAGTACTAAGAGCCACCCTCCTTCCCCCAGCAGAGCCTACCTCAACATTGATGAAATAGTTGAATGAGTCTATGTGCTGCTTCACCAGCCCTTTCACCTGAAAAACACACACATGCAGCAAATAAAATCAGCTTCAATAACATTAATCACACAAGGCAGAAATTAGGATGTAAGCATTTATAACTACTTTTGGATAACTGTGTTAATTCTTTCAGTTGACAACTTCTGGGAAGTGGCTGGACAATCACTCTGGCTCTACACTACATTTCCAAGTTCACACCAGAGCTGTCATATAAAGAGCATGGGTAGGGTCTCCGAGTGCCAGTAAAACAGGAAAATAATCTGGAAACATTACATATATACAGCATGGATTGAGAACAACCATACAAAAACGCAAACCTCTAGGAGGATGTCTCCACAAAATAATCTGTAAATTAATCAAGAAAACAATCTATGGAATTAGTCTATTGATAACTGCAGAGAACTAAAAGAAAGGCAAACTCCACAGAAAAGTGAGGACAGATATTCTGGGAAACAGTATCAGTACAGATATCAGTAAAAGCTAGAAGAAAGGAATGTAAAGTTAGAAAGGAGATTAAGTATTCACACCATGAAAGGAGTGTGTAGCACTAACCTTCAGAAATGCCGGAAGAAGTCTCCATTTTTCCTGAAAACAAAAACAGTCTGAAATATCTTTCCAAGGATAAACAAACATCTAAGATGTTTGAGCTTTTTTGTCTGCATCTTTTATTATTGTTGTTTTTTAAACAGTAATATAGTTTAAAATCAGATCCATTTAGAAAAAAAAATGAATATTGTCTAAAGCCAACAGAGATGGATAAAAATGACCTGGATCATCTTAGTAAACCCTATGTGCAGTATTTATTCAGGATGCAATGGCACACCGCCTTTCCTAAGACCAACTTACATGAAAATATATTTTTCTTAGAAAGTTCCTTAACACCATGTCCTCATTTAAGATCAACTTTTTTGGTTTTGTTCTGTTAACACTGTAAATTATATTCCTAGAAAGGGAAGATTTCCTACAACTTGCACTTTACAAAACACATGAAAGAAGCTCAGTCTTGGAAGCAACACTTGTAGATACAAGTCTCTGTAACACTTACTAGGACCCTAAATCCTACAAAGATTTAGCAAAAGTACTGACAAGTGCTAAGTATATCAAGGTTCCTACAATTTCTCCCCTATTTCTAATCTTCAGTGATCACAGGGAACACCTCCTTACATCAGCCCCACTTTCTTCTACCATGGCAGTGCAAAAGCTTGCATGTATCTTTGGCTAGAGACAAAATCCTCTTACTGAGGATGAGTGTCCCCAGTTCTCATATGCTTCTCCATCTACTACCACTTAAAAATACTACAAAACGAATAACCAAAAAACCCTGTAAAAAGTTGTTAGTTTTCTTATATCCACAGCAATGTTGAGAGTCCTCTTGGTTTTCAACCTTCACTGCTGTTGTTAATCTACTAATCTTGCCTGTGATCCCAATTTAACATCTAATAATGACAAAGCCAATGCAGTAAGAAGACACACATGCAGTACGGTGTAGCTTTTACTACTGGTTCCCTGTGGTTTATATGCAGTCGTGTTTACAGTCTGGGAAGCTGAAGAGCACTTGATTTCAGGTTTTTATCATTTAAATGTTATGTCTAAAAAAGGGCGTTTAATCTGTTAAACAGCAATGCAGTTAAACTGATGACCTAGGGATGAGACTAATGATTTTAATCTTACGTAAATATTTCAAGGCCAGGCTGGATGGGGCATTGGGCAACTTGGTGTAGCGGGAGGTGTCCCTGCCACGGCAGAGGGGCTGGAAAGACATGAGCTGTAAGGTCCCTTCCACCCCAGACCATTCTGACTCTGTGCGCCGGACACAGGCCTTCACATCCCGGGAACGGGACGGCACCTCAGGAGGCCGAGCCCGGGTTCATCACGGGCTGCTCAGGGGCAGCTCGGACCAGACACACCCCCGCCCCCACAAACACACACCCCCCGAGAGGCGCACCACGGGCAGGGGGGAACTCCACGTGTGCGCGGGCAGGAGACTCCTTCCACCCCAGCCCAGCCCACCCCAGCCGCGCTCCGGGAGAGCCCGAGGCACACCCGGCTGCTGGCCCCGCGGCCCCGCTGACCTCCACCGTGTTGACCGGGGCCGCCGCCTGCTCCGGGGTCAGCGCGCCGAGACCCAGCGCCTCCATCGCCGCCCGGCCCCCGCGCACCGCCGCGCTGCAGCCCAGCGCGTCCCCCCGCGCACCGGCGCGGCGCACGAAGGTTCCGGCCCCGCGCAGCCCGCGAGAGCCGAGCGCTGAGGACGGCCAGGCCCTGCAGCCCGCCCCTCCCGGTGCCCGGCCCCTCCCGGTGCCCTGCAGCCCGCCCCTCCCGGAGCCCGGCCCCTCCCGCTGCCCTGCAGCCCGCCCGTCCCGGTGCCCGGCCCCTCCCGGTGCCCTGCAGCCCGCCCCTCCCGGTGCCCGGCCCCTCCCGGGGCACTGCAGCCCGCCCCTCCCGGAGCCCGCCCCTCCCGGTGCCCGGCCCCTCCCGGTGCCCTGCAGCCCGCCCCTCCCGGGGCACTGCGGACCTGGCAGCGCCCGGGTGTTCCCCTAAATCCCCGAGCCGGTCACCGCCCCCCTCGCCGGGGCAGCCGGGGGGCCAGGAGGCGGCAGAGACACGGAGCAGTTGGGCTTTAAAAGGCTTCCCTGCAGTTTTAGCGTGTAAAGCAACTTGGGGCATAAGCTTTTAGCGTGTTTATTATTAATGCCGCCTTCTGATCTTGGATGCTGTAACTGAATCACCTACAAATTTATTTGTTTTCCTTTACGAGGGTCGGTGCTATAGAGACACCAAAATCCCAGTCAAATAGGGAGCTACTCATCTGTCCTAGTTCAAAATGAAACAATAAGCACTTGTAATCTTTGCAGATTCCTGTAGCAGTAAGTTTTTGGAGATATAGATACCTATGTGTATATAGTAATAATTGGTAAGTTTTAAAAGCAGAGTGTGAAAACAGACCCACACACGTCTGCTGCGGCTGTTTCCATATGAGTAACATTCACGGGGTTGGGTCTGGGCTCCACCCACCCCGGCCACTAAGGCCCCTACCTTAAAGAGGAGTAACATTTTCAGACTACTTCCATTTGGTTTCCGTCCTGAAGAGCAGAGTCAGTGGAGATTTTTTTCAATACGTGGCAATCCATGTTTAATCCAAGCAAGTCCTCTGTCGGACACGGGGGAAAGCTTGGAGCAGCTGCTCACAGAAGCCACTGCTGTAGCCTGTTCCCTCCCAACTCTGCCATGCAAACCCAATACATCCTTCTTCCAAGTAGTCAGATTTAAGCAAGCAAATGTTTTTAATATTATTTGTACAGCTGGGTTAAAATCACTACAGTGGAGCTGCTGATGAGAAGTAACAGAAAAACAGTCACAATAGAGTATTAGTGGAATCATTTATCTTTGGCATTTAACAGTCCATTCCATTTAATAAAGTTTGTATAGATGACTTTTCACCACTGAGGGTATCACAAACAAGATTTAATGTATACAAACCCTCAAATATTTGTTTTTTAACAAAGCTGCTACAGAATAGCATCTTGTTTCACAAGGACAACTTCAGAGTAGAGGCAAGTGCATTTCAGCCACAGCAGCATGAACAGCATGCAACACATGACATTAAACAGACACAATGTCCATGTTTGAAACATTAAATTAAAATACATTAAACAATCAGTTGAAACACAGGCCATGCTATAAAATGCCCTTTCCAAGTCACCTTAATCACCAATGCCCCCCAATAAATGCTATCTTCTGAGTATTTACTGGTAAAAACTAGTATGACAGTTTCCCCAGTTAATTAAAAAGCTGTAGTTTGATATTTATTTGTACAATAGAATGTATATAAAATATTACAATAAAAAGTTCATAATCATGTTAGCAATCACCTTCAAATGTTCATAAAATCCTCTTTTGCCTGAAGCTCAAAATCATGTAGGTATTTCTAATGATGTAGCAAATCACTAAGATTCATTCCCCCTACCTGCTTTTGAAATGCATTCTCTTAATGATTTAGGACTGCCTACCAAAATTCCATATTCATCTGAGCAAGCCTGGCTTACCTAGTGGCACAGTTATTATAGTCTAAGAGTTCCTTTCCCTCAGGTTTTCCAGGAAACAGTTCCCTTTATAGTATGTGTTCATCTTGATTTTGTGCAATGTTTTTACAAGGGATAGAACAGAAGTGCACTAGAGAAATTTCTCTAAAAAGGCATTTTGAAGAGAGTTTTCCTTAACATGTACATGTGACCAAAGTCCTTGGACACTGAAGAACAACTGAATAGAAGTCATTTCCCTTGCTATAAACGGTATAGAATCCTGTAGAAATGGACTACAAAACCACAGTGCTAATAATGCCCAGGTTTTTTTAGACCTTTATGATAGACACAGTAATGTACATAAAGAATTTGTGTGACACATTAAGCTTTTACAGGTTATTTTTGTCTCTTCATAAAAAATAGATTGTAATATAAAATATTAAAAACAAGCTCTAACTTGTACCACACTGAGATTTTCTATATATGACATCTTAAAAGGAGTATTATATGGTAATATATTAAAATATCACTTTCAAGTAAATTATTCAATTTCATAGACAAGAACATGTCTATAATATGTATTCCAGCACTATGTAATCCCAGTAATCTGAAATATGCAAAATAAAGCCTGTGTAAACTTTAAAAAGTTCACTTCCACATTTCTCAATTTCAATCCTATTCATTTTCTGTATGCAAGATTCCCAATGCCTTAAATGGGGACTAAGTATTGGGGCCCAGTCCAAAGGAATTTGAGGAAAACAGGAGCATTTCTCACAGACTCCATGAAAAAGTGAAATCTAATCACATTTTCAAAACCAACTAATTGCTTGGGTTCTTGCTTTCAGGCCTAAGAATATCTTGTGAAAACCTTACATTCTGTTGGATGAGGGCATGAAAGAGGTACTTGTTCTGTGGTACACTGTAAGGTCAGTCCTAAGTGCTTTTGGGAATAAAGGTTAGAAAGACCTAACTTAAAAATACTTAACACCCACCCATTAAGATCAAAGATCAGTACATACACGTATTAAAGATCTGTATGACCTCCACTGAATAAACAAAATGCTTATAAACATTATATACAGAAATTTACTCCACCACCCCCCCCAAACATCATGTTTCTTAGGTGTTTATTGTTAATCTCAATTACAGTTGAGAAGTTCTGAATGATTCCTACTTGAAGTGGTGAATGCTGCTTCTGTAACTGCTATCCTGCAAACAGCTTATAACACTGGCATTCCTTAATGTAACAGAGGCAAAGTTCTGGCTCCAGTAATTGCAGGAGTACCCGAATTTGGCCTAGGATGAACCTGGGTTTGGTTACTAAAGCAGTTATGCTATACTTTTTTCTTCAAAGTATTTTCAGAAACATAATTGTTGTCTGGGATGTTACTCTACAAAAATACAATGTTAAGCATAGTGCATTTTATCTACAGTTGCTTTGTCATTTTATAATATGCATTGCTATATGTAAATATATTTGAGTTGAAAAATAACATTGTTTTGATGGTGGCAAAACAGTAAGTACGTTGCCAGCTCTTTGCCACTGCAAGTCATAATAAATGTTTGCTATTGAAATTAATAATTTGCTGGCTATTACATGTGACAATCCATTAGACAAATATTTTTCTATTAAAATACATATAGATGACCTTCACATTAATTTCTTTACAGTGAATTTCAGAAACAAATCCGTATAGATTTTACAAGACCTTTTTCCATCAACAGTCACTGGAGTAGGCTGTTCTTAGTGACATGACTTCCCCACTGTCTTGGAAGATTAAAAAAAGGGTACATTTTTTAATTGCTAGATGTTTCTGCTTCTGTTTTCTCCACTGCTGCCTCAGGAAAAAGCAGTTTTCTAAGTATGTTTGCATAGAATGGCCCATACACTTTTTTATTGAAGTTTACAATGCTTGCATACTGAGATCCAAGCAACTCCATCTCTGTCTGAATCACAGAAAGGCCTCCTGGCATAGTAGGCATACACTTCTGAGAACTGGGAAGAGCAAGCAAGCTTCTCATGAAGAGCTGGATTCGTTTGTCTGAAATGGAATATAAAGCATGCTCAGAACAAATGTAAACCCAAGATGAAGCCATAGTCACTTTGTAAGCACCCTGCACATCAGCACAGCAAAAAATCCAAAAATGTAAGCAGTAGCTCTTTCCCAAGATTGTGTTGGGATGGCAAACAATACTATAAGCGTCTTAAATTTGGCTACTGCAAGGTGGACACAGCATAAACCCACTGCAACAAGTTACATTTACTAATATGAAGTAGACTCAAAGTAAAAAAAAAAAAACAAAACCAAACAAACCCCACTAGGTTTAAACCCAGAACAGACACAAAGGAGACTGAATAGCACTCATTTTTCTAAATTCTTCTCCAAAATAGTAGGCTGCCTAGGCTTGTCTCTACAGGCACTTTTAGAATTATTTCTAGCTGTGACTAACCACGCTCTAAGTAAACAACATTTCCTTAGGTTTAGTTGAGCCAGTATTTTACTGCAGTTAGAGCATGCTTTTAGAAGATAATCAGACAGCCTATTAAGCTTGCTAGAAGTAAATTTATAAATAGACACATACAATATGACAATTATGTAGTATCTTACTAACCAATCAAAGAACAGACAGGATTATTCTTCTCAACAATATGAGCGATTTGACCCATTAAATTACTCTGCATTTCTTCACTAAGAGTGGGAAGACCTCTTTCACTTAGAGACTTGTTCACTGTGCTGCAAATCTGGATACCAATAGCATTCAGAGCCTCCTTCAAATCAAAACTTCTGGAAGAAACAAAAAAAGCATTAAATTCTGCAGTTTCTGTAGCATAGCTTGTAAAGTCTCTCACTTGTCTCCTTTCCCTTTTATTTTCAACCTGGTCTCTGCAATGAGAGAATTTTGAAGTTTTCATCTTTTGCTGCAGATTTATGTAAATCTACAGATACAAGAAAATCTCTATGTGGAAGGTAAAAGAAGGACCTAATTGTGATTCAAACGGGAAAAGTAATTTCAAGTGTGCAGCAGTGACACCAGTTCACTTTATCCTTGTGCCTAGGTGTTTTCCTGGGCCACGTGCATAGCATTTCACAAGAAAAAGCAGAGTGGAAAACTCTTTTAAAAGAGAGTCACATACATCAGACTTGCTTGTAGTACAAGCAGGCAAAGAAATAGGCAGCCAAGTAACTTGGAACTACCTACAACAAGTTTGAAGCAACTGGCAAGATAATTTAGTGAATGTATTGTCACAGTCTTTCCAGCACTGGAGTGTATGAATGAAGTTTACTGGTAGGCTCCAAAATCTGCACACTGATATTGAAATGAGATTTTATTAAAATCTAGCTTTGAAAACACATGTCTAACATATAGTGGCCTTGTATTATAAAGGGAATATATAGATTAAAATTTGGTATCTTCCTATTAGTAACAAGCACTGGCTATGACACTAGAATTGCTTCCAACTGTTTCCTCTCAAGAAAAATAAGGGTAAAAAAAAAGTAAAAAAAAAAGGCCTTACTTCTTGTTCATGCCTTCAAGAAGAGGAAGGGAGATCCTTTTCAGATGGTCAGCAAAATCAGGCAAATCTACAATTGCTGCACCTACCATGTTGCTTGTTATGAGAGAAACACAAGCTATGATTTTTAATTGATTGAGCTTTTCTCTCAACTCCTGAAGACGAACTTCATCTGTTATTAGAGTCTAGAATTGAAACAATAATACTAGTTTAGGAATAAGGAAGGAGAGATACAGGAAAAGGACAGGTCTAAGATATAGTTATGAAGCATTACTATTTGTAATCACAAATACACAAAGCCAGAACAGACAGCAACTGAAATACCCTAAATATGTATAGCATGAAGTGGCATTACGGTACAAGTTACAGAAGTAAGCCTGTGGTGGGAAGGAAAGCAATGAGGAAACTGAGGACATTGCATCTCACTCCTCATCACTGCTGACAAATCTGCAACCAACAATTCAGCCCATGACATGGAATGCTCAGAGGACCCAGAGAACATTGTAATGACCAGATTACAGACAGAATAGTCTTCTGGATTTGGCTGTCTTTTGAAAAAATTCCAAGATTTGTAACTGGATTTGATGGATAATGATGAACAATTGTATTTGACAACCACCAGTTCAACCAACAGAGCAGGTTCTGCAAGTGATACATAACCCGCTCCAGGCAAAAAGCCAGCTGATCATACCAAGAACATAAGTAACTCCCACAGCAAAATGTAGCTGGAGTTAATTTTAGGTTAGAAAGAGTTCATCCTGAGCAGCACAGCGGCATTAACATCCAACAATTTCATAGTACTAAATCCACCAGAGGATACCTGTGTGTGGTTCTTATTCAAAACTGTTCGCAGAAAGCTAAGAAAGTGGTTTCCCTTCTGTCCACTGACTGAGAATACCAAGAGCCATCCCCATGTATTTAGCAAATTCTCTGCCAGGCCACCCTATGTGTAGCTAAGGCCCTCCCTGGAAATGCAAATTTTAGCCCTGACCGATGGCAAATTTCACAGTGGCTTTATGGAAAGTTGCAGAGGTCGGTAATCAGGAGGTGGAGGGAAAAACTGAACGCTGATTCTTGAAGGAATAGTTTACATGCACTGAGAAAGGCTAAATACCTACTTTAGAGGCCTTCAAGCTTTTACTGATTCTGTTCTAAAGAGTGATCCCACCAATTCCTGCTGCTGTTAGGGAAACAGGATGCTACAATCAGTTCTCTTAAAGATACAGAAAGCCAAGTACTGTCAGTACAAGGCCCAGCCTTTGACCACAGCCAAGGCTGCTCTTAGGGTGGAGCTGGTGAGCTATGATTGGAAAGAGGGAAAACGACCTTTACCTTGTTCTTTTCTGGTTGTTGACTTGCCCATCTCGAATTTCAGAAGCTGGACTAGAATATAATCTCCAAAGTTCAAATTTACTGTGCAGTAATTTATGGAGTGCAAGAGAATATTCACTTACTGTCATCAATAGCAGGATTAGTATATCACACCAATGATTTCATATAGCTGGTAATCTGAAGACACCAAAATGTAACTTCTTACCTCTGGAATTGTTTTGCAATAATCCCATTGTAACAGTTTCAAGTAGCCATTGTTTAGCACCAGTGTAGGACTAATAATTGGTTTCGAACTACTATCAGCACCAGGGGATGATGAAGACTCATCAGAAACAGATGACAATTCATCTTCTATCGATTCCTTTATCCATTCTGTTGTGAGATTCAGGGCACCTAAGCATTGCAAATAGCACAGATTTACTGCATGCCTTCATCAAAATAAGCACTACCTTGAGAAAAAGGTTGTATACCTAAGAGAATTCAACCTCTGAAGACTTAAACATAATGGGCAGCTGAGTCTGACACTTTAATTCCCTCACTCACTTTCTTCCACTGATCACCTTGAAATTCTACCTAGTTTGTACAAACCCAGCCACAAATTGTTAGACTTCAGACAAGATTTTTAGGTAATAAAAGCCTCAAAGTTTGAGTTCCCAAAGAATTGTTTTCCCTTTTTCAGAGAGGCCACTCATCAGCTGGGGCATAAGACTGAAAAGTAGAGGTGAAGGAAGATTAAAACATTTGATTTGTTGTAGTAGAGGTTTTCTCAGGCTCCATATATGAACACTCAGGCCCCATCAGTGGTTCAGGGCTCCCATTTTAGAAGACCCTGCTCTAGATGTTAGCAAGCTTACTTATTCTTTTTGGAGGATGTATTTCTGAAGACTGTTTAACCACATTAAACAAAAATCTGTAATAGTGCATCAAGTTGACTTTGCGCCATCTAAGAAATTTTTTTCAGAGCCTGCCTTTTGTTTATTAAAACATTGATCTTACCACTTCTACCTTTCAGGCACACTAACTGTTTTTACATGTTTACTTCACACTAACAACAGAACTGTTGCACACACAAGAGAGAAAAGTCTCATCTTACGTAGGGCTTCTGCATCCAGACAGCAAGAGTCACCACTTGTTTGTCTTTCAGACACCAACCAATTTGGTAAATGTAAGTTTGTCTGAAAATGCCCCAGACAGACAAACTAGACAGCAAGTTAAGCAATCATCCAGTGATAGCCTGCTTGTCAAAAAACTCTTCCATTCTTTACATACAGACAAGAAATTGAAGTTTTCCTCTAAGTTAACTGCAACTTACAGATTTTTCAAAGCACACATTTAAATAGCCTTTTTTAAAAGAGAAGTTTAAATTAAAAATAGCATGGTACATACCTGGTGCTTCTTCAAGAATTTCCTGGAATTTTGTTCTTTCGTAGTCCACCAAGTTATGCCAGAGGTATGGTCTAAGGCTTTTAATTGTGTAATTTGCCATATCCACTTTCATCAGGTCCAAAACATGGAATATTTGTCTGAAAAGAGAAATTTAAAATTTTCCAGTTTAATTTATTCTATTGATTTTCACCAGCACATGTGAAGTACATGTACATTATCACTTTAATTTCAATTCTGGGAGAAGTGAACTCCTTCACTGGTATCTCAGAGTAACAGATATGTTACCTATCATCTGGAATTCTTGAAGGTGTTTATAAGGCTTGGTCTAAGTTAGGAAGAACAGGACTAAGGTAGCATCACTAAATGCTACAGCCCTGTAACAGTAAATTTTTCACGAACTACATGAATCGGTACATTTCAGCCGAAATGAACAGATTTGAACTTTTTGGTCACTGATTGCATTAAGAGAAACAATCCTTCTGACCTAGTTGCTTTGATCCCTGCGTATGAACGAACAGTAGAACAACTACCATTTACTATTAATACTTCAGTGTACCTAAGGAGCACTGTTTTCTGCCCTGTTGTGCAGATGTTTTGCTCAAGTTCAAGTAATAAGATCTTAACTAAAGTGCTTTTAAATCCAAAGTTTGGCCTTCCAGAAGAAGCATGCAATTAACTATTCAAGAGGGAACAGTACAAGTCTGCTGCTTACACTTTGTAAGAGTGAACAAGACAGAAAAAGGTTTCTGAAACAGATTGTTGCAAAAGTTGTTGTCTTAGATATTCAGAGCTGCCTGGTTCCATCTAGGTATCCTACCCATTTCATTACAAAGATACACAATCTGGCCAGTGTGTCAGAGCTCTTTCCCTTTAATGCTTCAGTAAGGTTTCCTATAGTTTGAGGACAGGTGTTATGCAAACTGACACAATTTTAGACTTCCTTTCCTTTACCACTCCCCCTCTTCTACTGCTCAATACACTTTCAGAGGAGAGTTTTTTTTCTCTAAAAACCACACTCAAATACCAACCTCAGTAACTCTACAATATTGTCAGTTGCTTTTAACTGTTTTATATCATTGTCTCTTATTGGAGCACATAACTTTCCCATAGTGTTGATGATATAGTTAGCTAGCCCAGGAATATCAACAGCATTGTGTTCTGCCTGCTGCCTTATAAGATCCGTATCTAGAACTTCGCAGATTTGATTGTGAATCCTGTTTGCTCCAGGAGTCAGGAAGGAAAGAAGAATCTAAATTAGAGAGGGGGAAAAAAAGGAAAAGCTTATCAATAAAAACCAAACCACTTAGTAAACACACTTGAGTGAATTGTCATGTATATAGCTGACAGATTATAACCAGACATTTTAAGACTGAACATTATCAAAGGTAGTGGGAAAAAAAGGACTGTTTGAAAAAAACCCAAACCAGTACAGTTCTGCAAAAATGCTCAAAGCCATTTGTAAAACAAAAAGCAAGTCAACAACTAGACTCCTTCAAAAGGGAGGCTACCCTGTAAAACAAACATTTACTAACTTAAAGTTCTGAAAGACTTACTATTGTGCCAGGATTGAAGGTTTGTATGCTCACCTGTGCGATAATCAAACAATGAAGTCTAAGTAGGCAGGTGCAGTCATGTTTATACTCCTGTTCATGCCCTAAGCTCACACTGTGGTTCTGCAAACAGGCTAGTAGAGATGTGAAGCGTTGGGAAAAGAGATTACTTTCAACTCATCACTATGCAGCTGAGTGAACATGCCACTGTGTGTTTGTGGCCATATTACTGGTTAATATAAATATACTACAAACAGACATCTATTTTCAGTTCTGAATAATCATGGCTTCATATTATAAAAGGAAGAACTAGAAGGTGTTGGCTCAACTAAGTTAAGCAGACCCTTCAGTGAACTAAGGGACTCTCAGAGCTAAGCTGACAAAACAATACAGAGAAGGAAGAACATTACCTCCCTAATTTCCTCAAAGAGCTTGATAGCATGTTCATATTCTGGAGGATCTTCATTCAGTTCAGATTCCAAATGATCCCAAAATGCCTTGTGTACAATTTGTTTCACTGTGCCTGCAAAGCTGTGGGGTAAGTCAATTAGATACAAAAAAGACTCCCAACTGGCTTTCATCCTTGTAACCACTTTAGATGAGACTGATCACTTGTTGGGAAACACACCTCCCCATATATTATGCCCTGCAACCACATCTTTCTTTGGTGCTGGATCATCAGCTCCCAAAACACGGTCTAGACTGCTCCATTCATTTCTCCTCTCTTTCCAACACCAGTGCTGTTTTTTGCAAAATTCAGGCTCTTACCTGTTTTGTGGGTAGTCTTCATGTTTTATGCAAAAATTTGCATTTACAGCAATTTCATGAGCTAGAGTCCAGTTTGACAGATTTCTTGTAGCTGCCATCAGTTCATCAAATGTGATAGCCTTGGGAGGGCTTGCTGCTGGAACAAACAAGATCAATTAAAGCCAAATATCTATAGCTGATAAGTGCAATTGAAAATACTACCCTAGAAAATTTACTGCTTGCTAATTGGACTCTAGTACTCTGAAAGAAACAACCCAAGATTACCAAGTCTTTATATCTTCTTAAAACACTAACTCAGGAAACTCCCAGCTTATCAGGGGTGTGTGTGTTTGTGGGAAATACCACACAAGCCTCAAAACAGTCTGAGGAGCATTTTCATATTTCTGCATCTGAACGAAGATATCTTTTTTCCTTTCAAACAGGTTCTTGCATTCCACAGATTTCCTACTAAATGTTCTGTCAAAGCCATCCAACCAGAAGCATGAGCAGTAAGAGATACCAGATGTCCATTATAATTCCGAGCACATGATGGCTATATTGCCTGTTGAGAAGGTTCTGAAGCTACTGACTTGAAAACCCCCCCACTCATGATCAGCAGATCTTTCATCTGCTGTGGAATGTAAGTTATACTCATTTTTCTATGAGTTAGTAGTAACAATAAAACAAACTCTACATTGGAAAACAAAAGCAAATTCCCAAAGTTTCTAAATCCTCAAATTCTATCATTTAATTTAGTATTTGGAAGACTGGTAACAAAGAAAGACAAAGAGCCAGCTGCCAACTGCAGCTCCACTAACAAGCTTATTTTAATGTAAGACTTCATTTGCATAGATGTAAGAAGTATGCACGGTCTGCAAATGCTTACAGACACACACGAACCACATTTTAACCAAGGTTTTATTTATCATTGTTCAAATTATCTTCCTTGTGCAAATGTGTGTTTTCTGTTTGATTCTAATATTTATGAAAGAAAAATGTGAATTCAAGATTAATTACATGTAACTTGATATAGTATTACAAATCTGTAAGTTACAGAATTAATTATTTTTAAGTGCAGGGATCAAACAGAAGAAATCCACCCTTTGCACAAAAGCATATCTGGTTGAGTGGGAAGCTGCTACCAATGTCAAGGTTAGGAAGACCATGGTGACACACTTTTCTTACGCTTTCTGAAGGGAAGGAGTGCACAGGGAGACCCCCATAGATACAGCTGCTGCTGGTGTTCCACACACAGGAGATGCACTGCTTCACAGCAGAGTGATCTCTCTTAATACTCTTAAACAGATTCAGAATCCCAGGTTCTACCCATGACAGCAAAGAGAAACAAGGTAAGTTAGCCTTATTGGGCCATGCACAATGCAGGTAAGGCTGAAATAGGCTTACAGGCTGGGGAGCTGGGCTTGCTTGAAGAATCACTGTTAAAGCTCTGCCTGGAATATTCCAAGTCACTGGAAGAAGCTGTGCTTTCCGAGAGGCGTGAAGAATCTGAGTCACTGTTCTGGTCATCATTGAGAGGCATTCTGATTCCCTTTACCTTGTTTACACAGTAAACAAGACCTGGAAAGGCAAACACAATTCCCATAAAACCAGCACTTACGTCTTTTGTTTGTTTCTCAAAAGTCAGCTACTGATCATCATGTTGTGAATGAAGACCAAGTAGTTGCCTTTCCTAAAGGGAAAAGCAAAGGAAAGGATCTGGCTTGACATGCAGAATCATATCATTATCAACAAACTATACCTTTTCTGTAAGAAAGCTTTGTACCTTCAGCTGTTTCATACCTTAATGATTATGTTGGAAACAGTCACTAAATTGGTTATAGTTTAAAAAATGAAAGACTACCCACATGAACCCCTGAAGCTGCTTGTTGCAAGAATTTTGGTCGTTTTCAACATCCATAAAGGCATCTCATGATGTTACCATCCCCCACCCAACTTCACCAAGCAGCAGTGTTTAGCAATGAGTTTCCTTCCACAAACAGGCTGCACCAAGTGTAATGACTGTGAAGCAAACACAGAAGTTGCAGGGGCAGAACAGGCAAGTAATTCAGAATATTACATTTCTGACAGGGTGTAGCTGACAGTCTGGCCTGCTGCTTTAGCTGGGTTTGTGCTCAGAATCAGATCAATGGCACAAACCCAAAAACTACTCCTCCTAGGGGTGAAGGTGGATAGGTTTTCTGGTTTGAGTCGAAGGGCAACTCTGAGCCTCCAAGATTCTATTTAGTACAGACAACAACCTCCACTGAGAAGTACTGTGCTTCATAGTGTTTCTATGTAAAGAAACTGCCTCCCAGGCAGATAATCTGCAATGGCAGAAAACGCGGACAGCTGCACAGTGTGATACAGATGATTAACAACTGCATGACAGGAAGTGAAAAATATGCGCATAATAGTATTAAAATGAGAAGCTGGAAGTCAGCTACAATTACTACCAAAGGAATTTGGCCCAGATACCAAAAGTAGCTGTCTATCTCTGATTATGGCCATGAAGAGACATAGCCAGCAATGGTTTCCATTAGCAAATTTAACTAATACAACTTCATTTACGATTAAGCCACACCAACCTCAGTAGGCAGGGAATACCACACTTTGCAACTGCTGAACTTGGAAAAAAGCCACTTTTGGCAATAAAAGGATGATCTTTGTCTGTACGTATGTAAATCAACATATCATGGGGTCCTGGGATAGACTAAAAGTAGTGAAAATGAAGATTTCTTTATGCTGGCACCTAGTTACAGCTTAAAGCATTTGATTTTTGGGTACCAACTCATCCTGAATAGGCCTTTATAACTTGATGAGCTACTACACCAATGAGCACTTCCCTGTTAATTGAGATGATTAACATTTTTTAAGTGTATGTTTACTCTTCCTCCTCTCCTAAGAGGAAAGAGGATGCACTTGAGCACCTTATTATTTATGTCATACTTTATGCTGGGGTTTTTTTGTGAAAAGAATTGGTCATATTAGCAAGAACACAGCTAACAGTTTATCACTTTACTGGAGAAGCCAGTAACAGACACCTGACTAGACCATAGAAGTCATGCATTCAAGACTTGCAGCATTACCTGTGATCCTGAGCATCGTAACTCTATTTGAACAGCAATTTTATAACTTCTAACAAGCAAATATTTAAAACAGTATTGACTAAGCAAGACAGAGTTGCAAGAGAACCTAAAAAACCCAAAACACAGAGATATTTTGGCTTGGAAATTGTATTTAAGTTACAATTAGAAATGAGTCACTAGTTAATGCTAGAGAAGAGACAAACTATTTCTTCAATTAAAATCTGTGTTACAGATCTCAAAGTTAATGCTGATTAGAAACTAGTTGTGACCAACAAGTTGTAGAACATACTCGAGGTTCTTCATGTTGAACTGCTCACTTAAACACAGTAACACTGTACAGAGCCCGCGAAGTTTTTATTACCCTCCAACTAATTTTTTTGATCAGTATCAGAACACTGTATTTCCAGGCTTTAATCTTGTGTAACACCTCTTTATTTACATACAAATAACTAACCTCCAAAAGATTAATGTTGCAGCATGTGGTCCATCGAAGGATTTGACTAACGTCGTTAGCAGTGTAGTGGCCCAGAGCCTTGCAAATTGCTTGCTGAGTAGGAGCACTTCAAGGTGTGTCTACTACTGCGGTTCAGGTGTTAAGAACATGGAAGAAGGTAAATGACCATTAAAAACCCCAATATTCTCACACAATTTACACATCATTTTATGAACTTCCTCTTACCTCAAGGTATGATAATGTTAATAAATATTCAGGTTTGCAAGGTGCTCCTGAGAGAAGCACTAAACCAGCCATGAAGGCAAGCCAGCACCGCCATTTTCCACCCTAATCTTGACTTTCAAGAAGATCAAGGGGTTAAGGTAGAATTAAAAGTCTATATACATAGAGTCCTTAAGTGCTAGTCCCAGCAAAGGATCTTTTGGCAACAAATACTTGCATTTCAAAGACGCCCATGACATTTTGATGTATCAAGACCACACCTGCTCCTACAATACAGGCACACATACAGACAGCAGAGCTGTCAGTAGAGTGCTTCAGAAGGCTTCATCTAGGCAAGAAGTTTCAACATTGCAACAGGAGATGACACACAAAAAACCACTGCAATCTTTTGCCACACTAAATACATTTCCTAGTAGAATGCTTCAAACACAATGGGAAGCAAGAATGGGTGTACTCTGTGGATTCAGAACATTATTGCTAAATTCTAAGTTTAAAAGATAAACACATCAAACTAAACAAACATGAATATACAAGCAGAACCTGCAGGTGCCATCTAAAACACTTAGGCAAAAGCACAGTCATTGAGCATATGAAAGGTAAGAACAAACCAAAAATGGCATTTCTAATTAGTTACAATAGACAACCGAGTCACTTAGTCCTTGCTTTATGGCATACACTGGAAGAGCTGATTTTCCTTACACTTGTGTAGACAGCACAGAAGTTCTCATTAATAACTAATGGCCAAGTTCATACAGAACTTTAAATTAGTATAACGGCCACATAAAAATATTTCAAAAAGCCCTTTAGCCTTGCAAGAACTCTTTGTAACTCACCATCTTGGATAAACAATATCATCTTGTTATTTTTTTATTTGCTCATTACTTATTACATATTAGTCTTTTGTTTTAATACACAGATTAATATCCAAACTGTTCTATTAAAGGGTCAGCCTGGGGTTACAACCGGCTTTACTCTGCTTGATTAAAGACTACCCACGTTTACATTTATATTAGGTTGGACACCACCACAGAGGGCTTCATCCCACCATTTACCTTCTTTCAATCAGTACTATTTGTAGGGTTTTTTAAGGATAAACTCTATGCGAGACCAAGCTAAAAGTATCTTCTAAATGTACCATCCCCAAGATTCTAGCTAATTTAACAATGAGGAAATAAATTCTCATGTTTCTGCTATTTAGACAGTTGGGGGTTATTCTTCTTAGTAAAAAGAAAATAAATACAAAACTGTAGATGCTTAGAGGCATCTTGCTCTTAATCGATTACCACAACACCCAACTCAATCTTCATTTAGAACTTATCAAGACTGCAAGATCAGGTTAGTTTTAGAAGACACAAACACACTTTGCATTTCTGAAGATTTGCTTTAGAAGTTATTTTACGAAGCACCTGAGGGGGAGGAGAGAGTAAGACAGTTTCAGTTTGTTGGGTTATTTTCTTTAGATACCATCTTCAAGGAAAGGTTTTCCACAGCCCTGGAAGTGTGCATGGACACAGAGACTTATGAGTGCTCTGTCCAGTTTTACCACTATGAAGGTCTTAACTTTTGTTTATTCTGCTGGGCTTACATTCTTACTATCTTCAAGCTGGCACCGACTGAATCTCATTTGGTCTCGAGTTTCGCTTTCAGTGACTCCACCTCTGCCAGCACTCACAACACGAGAACAGAAAAGAGCCTTTGTTAAAGAGTTACTTGCATTTCCTCCCGCCTCATTTTTCACAGCTTACAGTCGACATTTCTCCCCTTTAGCTTGCTAGTTGCACGGCTGTTCCCTTTGAACAGACACTTCTCTTGGTGAGGGCTGAAACAGGGTATCGGCCAGAGTGAGATGCGGCCGAGTGCCCGCAGCGCTGCCGCGGCAGTGACCCCCGCCCGGACAGGTCGGTGATGGGACGAGGGGCTGCGGCCCCCGAAGCGAGCCCGGGGCCGCCCTGCCCGCTCCCCTCCCCCGCGGGGGGAGCGACACCGAGGGGAGCCGGCGGCTCCTCCTCTTCCTCCATCTGTTTCGCTGCCTGTCTCCTCCTCCGGCCCCATGTTTTGAACAGTTAGCAAAGGCAGGAGTTTGGCACTCGCCGACCAAAACAAACACCGTTTCCAAGGACGGGCCCGGGGGGAGGGAGGCCGGGGGAGAAGCAAGAAGGGAACGTTCCCTGTCAGCCCCAGAGAAGGCGAGCCCGGGCACCCGCCCCTCAGCGCCCCGGCCCCCATTCGCCGGGGAGGTGTCGGGGTGCCCCTACCCTGTTGACCGGGGCTGCAGCGGGGGGACCCTGAGGCTGCGCCCGTCGAGGCGGATCGTCCCGGCGGACACTAAGGGAGGGCAAAAGCCCAGGAGAAACAGGGCAAGGGGAGCACTACGGACCCACCGCAGGAACTGCGAAACCCACCTGCTGCAGTAGGTGCCCCACCGGGGCAGCAGACTGACGGGCCAGTCCGCCACCTCCCTGTCACCCGCACCACACAGGACGGTGGGAGCCCCCGAGACAGCGCTGACCCGGACTCACCCCGCGGCTCATCGCCCGTGCGTGCCCGGACACCCCGCCGCGTGTCACCACCGCGGGCCGGTCGGCGCAGCCCTGCCTTGCTGTCCCCAGCCGGTCACTCACCGCTGCCCCTCGCCGTCCTGCACAGCGCTCGCCAGGGCCGCACACAGATTTCCCCCCCAGGCTTTAAAGACCCAGCCCGGACTATTAGTGTCTTCCTCGGGCACGTCCATCTCTGACGGTGGAGGGGGGGAGGGCCATCATCTTCTCCTGCCTGCCAGCAGCGAGTTATCCGAGGCTCTTGGGCCAGCCTCCGCTTATCGCCGTAGAAGCTGCACACATCTTCTCATTCTGCCCGCGACCGAGCACTAAGAGTTGAGAAATATGTGGCGACACGGGGAGACGCTCCGGCGGACTCCCCCGCGCTGGCAATGGGCCGTGCCGGCGTGCGGGGGGTAGGCCGGGGGACGGGCTGGGTGGTGTTTACGGAAGGGCCCCGTCCGTCCGGGCTGGCACCGCCCCCGCCCCGCCCCCGGGCCGCCTCAGGGACGGGAACACCGGCCCCGCGGAGCCGGGGAGTGGGTGGGAGATGCTTGTGCACCGCAGGGCACGGGGTAGCGCCTCAGGTCATGTGTGCCCGCCTTTGTGCACTGCGCTGCAAAGGGAGCTTTAAATATGTTCCTGCCTTGGTTCCCTTACTCTCTCGATGGGGGTAGTGAGGCGCCCTTCCACGCATCATCTTGGCCCCCCACTGCCACCCCTGCCACCTCAGCTTCAGGGAAGCCACGGGATCGTGCCGAGTTTAGTCACCCGTCTCGCTCATGGCTGTGGTGTCCGGAGGCCGGCTGAGCGCCCACTGAGGAACGCAGCATAGGGCAGTGCAGCACTATCATTATAAATGTTTTGCTTATTGCTGTATTGAGCTCATGCACTGGGCAGCTTCACGCACCCACTGGGCCAGCAGTACGTGTCAGGGCCATCACCTCTTCCTGTCACAGGAGCTACGTGCCATCACTGCCTCAGCCACCAGGAAGCACGGAGGGCGAAACACCGGCAGTCATCTCTGAGACAAGAGCTCACTAACGCCAGCTTTGCCGGTCGTGCAGACAGCTCTCCTTCCTGCAGATAACCTTTAGCACACGTGGTGAACTACCCAGAAGAGGTGTTGTATTCGGGTAGACCAAAGCCCACTGTAGGTCCCGTTAACCTCTGCTACAAAATCAAGGGCTCGAAGCAGGGAACGGAGTTTGGCTAGGCAAGTGCCAAGTGCCCGGCAGGAGAGCTCGCTTGCAGGGATACAGAGCACCTGTCAGCCCTGCCGCTCTGAGCCCGGCCTTCAGAGACGTTAAATGGGATTAAGTCCAACAGCCTAATCCAATAGCTTCTATAAAGAAGACAATGTTTTAAATAACTCTATTTGTACCTCTTTGTCCCACTTTGTGCATGTCACATGGCAATCACAGTCTGAATGAGGCTCAAAAGTGCTTTGGAGAAGACTGTGATGATATGCAGATGGGCTGCTTTATACAGAACTGTTATCACTTCCAAGGACATTATTTATTATTATTTTTACATCCATTTTTGCTTAGATGCCATCTGAAATATGGGGAAAACATAAATTCTTGCTGTAATGGCTGCTGGTGCTTTTTATTATTAACCAGCTAAAACTGCACAAAGAGTACTTGCAGAAACACCGAGGCTAGTGACTCAGGGTCCATTTTGTGTCTGTGTGGACTGTCAATTGTGGAAACCCGTGCTGCTCAGTGGCCTGGCTTTCACAGGGAGGGAAAGAGGTGCCTCAGCCTCACCAAGTAAAGTCGCTTCTAAATACTGATATGAAAGATGACTTCAGGGGGAAAGTATCTCAGGCATATCACCTAAATCATGGAGTAAGAGATGGGATTCCAGAAAGGGATGGCTTTAAAACAATTTTTTTTCAGCTATAGCAGTGTCCTTCTCTCACAAGCACACCAGCTGTTTCGGAGTCCATTCTTAAGTGCATGGCTTGCTCTATCTACCTACCTTATCAGAGATGTACATCTGTATGTATAGCTGAAGCACCAAGGACATGCTTTGAGATTCTGGTCCAAAAGCCAAGAATAAGTTAGACTGAGTACTGCAGTACTCAGCACTTAACCTCCTTTTTGGTTTCAATTCTTTCCTGACCCAGAGGCACTGAAGCTATAGGCCACTATATGGATCTTGAAGTAGATTACCTACTGGAGAGATTTTCTCCACTGAGAAATGCCACTCATTTCTCATTTCCTGGATGTCCCCAATGTCAGCCAGAAAAATAGTTGTACAGCCTTTAAATTTGTTCTGCTCAATTAAGAAGATCAATGTCCTTGTGTCTTTTATAACACGTGCATGTATGTCCTGGATTTGGCTGGGATAGAGTTAACTTTTTTCCTAGTAGCTGGTGGATGTCAAAAGCTGGTGGATTTGGGCTGAAAACTGTTGATAACACAGGGATGCTTTAGTTACTGGTGAGTGGTGCTTATGCTGAGTCAAGGCCTTTTCTGCCTCTCACCCCACCTCAGCAGACAGGAGGAAGGTGCACAAGAAGTTGGGAGAAGACACAGCCAGGAGAGCTGACCCCACTGACCTGAGGAATATTCCATACCATATGGTGTCATGGTCAGCAAAAAAACTGCTGGAAGGTTGGTGTTGGGGCACAGCTTGGGGACTGGCTGGCCATCAGTCAGTTGCTGGTGAGCAATTGTTTTCATTTGCATCACTTGTCTTTCTTGGGTTTTATTTACCTCTCTTTGTTATTTTCATTTTTATTACAATTTAATATTATTTTAATTTGTTTCAATTATTAAACTGCTTTTATCTCAAAACCACAAGTTTCAATTATTAAACTGCTTTTATCTCAAGCCCACAAGTTTTCTCACTTTTACCCTTCTGATTCTCTCCCTTATCCCACTGGGGACATGGCGGGTGAGAGAGAGCAGCTGTGTGGTGCTGAGTTCCTGGATGGAGTCCAACCACAACAAAGGTACACATTTGGAATTTTGACTAGTGTCTCAAGTCGACTTTAACTCTTGGCCTTTCACTACAGAAGCACTGTTAACTGAAATGAAGGACTAGTTCGTGCTCAGTCTTTGCAGCAGGTTGGTTCGTAACCTTCCTTACTGTTACCAGGAAAACTGGGAAAGACAGTAAAGCCTACAACTGATGCTCTGCTTTATCCAGCCAGGCAGCTACTGAGTGGATGTGTAGCTGCATTTGACCCTGCCGGTCAGAAATGTCCCAGTACATGGCTAACTCATGGTTAGTGTGGGAGGAGAGAGAAAGGGAAAGGCATGCTATAGTTTATGCCAGGCCCCAAGACAACTAAGTTGAGAACATGGGAGTCACAAGACATTTTTCCCTAATCCTAATAACTGAGCCAGGCAGACTGGCTTTAGCTAACAGATGGATGTTAAGACTCTGGGTTGACTGAGATCATCAGGCCCAGATTTGATAATAGGCTCAAGGGCAAGACAAAAAGACTACAAGGCAGGTGTAAGGACGCTTTCTCAGCTTGTTCTTCTGAGGAGTTTCCTGTATTCCAAGGAAAAATAAGTCTTGTGAGAGGCAAACTGGGTTGCTACTTCTCCCCACTGAAGTATTTGTCTTCAAATTCACACAAAGGCAAAGCAGAATATTGACACTTCTGAGAGAAAATGGTACATCAGTAGCTTCCCCAACCACACCAGTCTGCAATGTCTAGTGATTTTACCACCTCAGCAAATTCCTAATGCACGCTCCCCTCAGCACTAGTAATTGGTCTTTCTGTACAAAGGAAATAAAGAGTTTGACCCACTGTGTCAAATACAAAAAAAACCTATTTGTAGAATGGTACTCTTGGTCAGAAATAGCTTGAATTGCTTCCATGGTGAGAAAAAGCTTTAGGTAGTACATTGCTAACATTTTCCTTGTCACTACCAAGCGAAAGAAGGAGAAATAGTATGACAGTTACCTATGCTGCCTTACTCCCTGAAACAGATTTACATCCCTTGATCCTTAACATTGATGATCCTCTTGACTGTTCTCTCTGGTGAAGTCCATATGACTCAGCTCTTATAGTAAACTCTGAAATAAACAGCTTCAGAGCTAAAATCCTGGCTCTTAGGGTACTGCTACAAATCCTAGCCTTTCTAGGCCCTTTCTAAATAGAAATCTGATACCTCCTTCTCATAAAGTGTGAGAAAACTAGGGCTGTGGCTAGATCTTCACTGTGGAAACTGCTATTTTAGCTTTCCCAGGGTGTTTTGTTTGCTGCTGAAGATTTTTACTCTCATGGTATTGAGGAAGACAGATGATTCTGAGGGTTCCTCACCTGTTTTAGTGCAAGCCCCCTCACACCAGCTTCAGCCACTTCTGGGATGTATTTAAGACAACCTCCTGACCCCGTGCAAGCTCTCTGTTACTAGTTAGGGTCAGAGCAATAAGTTCTGTTGTGGTGCCCATAACCTGCAGTCACTTCAACATCCTCTCAAGTCTGTGCATTTGACGGAATTGTGCTGACAAAATGCCTGAGACAATTCACTATAAATTCTCCTCTTATCACCTATTCTAGTAGTCACTCATTAGAACACCATGTATAGACCAAACAGTTCAGTTCATCCTAAGCCTTGGCAGAGGTGGAACTGTATTTGCCAGGCTGACATCAGGGCCTGTGATCCTGATAACTTTAAGATTCACTGTTTCTACATAATTCTCAACCTAAAATTTATTTTTATATGTAATCTATATATATGTAAAAGAAGAACAAACAGTAATCAAAGGGAAGACCAAGAAAAGAAAACGTCTTCCAAGACAGCACTTAGTTTAATTTATTGCTGTAATCAAATAGAGGAACAGATACATTCAGCGCCCCAAGCTCCAGCTGGAGCCCACGGCACAGGGAAAGGCCTGCTCAGCCTTTCCTTTCCTGTCCTGTGCTGGGACTCGCTCCGTGGTGAAGATGAAGGCAGCGGGCTCGTGTCGGCGTGGTGAGGCAAAGGAGCATGCTCGGAGCGGAAAGGCTCCGCGGGCAGACTCGCTGCTGAGCTCCCGGTCTCTCCGTCTCGGACGAAGCCGTCCGTGACCTGACAAGGGCTTGCCTGGAGCCAGAAGCGCTCCTGCCAGCCAGGGCAGCAGCTGTTGGGTCCCCCGGGACCAGCCCGATGCCAAGTCAATGCTTTACACGCACTACAAACGGGGTGAAGAGAGGGGTTACGGATGGAGAAAACTTTTTCTCCACGCTTTTCTCCCAGTCACTCCGGAGCTTGCTGCAGTCATTCCAGCCAAAATCACAACCAAGCAAAACAGAAGTTGCGTGAGACAGAATCCCGCCGCGTTCTGCCACCAAAACTACGCGCGGGGCTAAAAACTGGCAGAGGGACCGGGCTGGGTTGGGGGACGCCCAGCGCCGAAGGCTGCGAGGGTGGAAGGCGCTCCCGCTCCGAGACCCCCGCGCCGGCTTGGGATAGGGTCTGTCATCGCAGGGCTGGGCCGGGCCTTCCCGGCCGCCTCGCCGGCCGCTTCGCGTTCCCACTGCTCCCCTGGGGACGGGGCCGGGCCCCGTGCGCCACGTCTGCCCCCCGGCAGGGACGGAGCCCATCCCCGTGTGCGTGGCGGCTCCCCGGGGCGGGGGCCGGGGCCGGGGCGGGGCGGGGAGCGTTGCGCGGCCCGGGCCGGCGCCTCCGCCTTCTCTCCATCCTCCCTCCTCTCCTTCGCCCACTCCCGCTGCTCCCGCTCTGCGTACGACGGTGGCGGCGTCCCGCCATGTCGGCCGCCAAGCACCGGGGCGCTAAGGGTGGTAGCCCGCCCGTCGCCACCAACGAGAAGAGCGCGCAGCCCGGCGGCGCCGAGGAGCCGCCGGCGAAGAAGCCGGCGGCGGCGGGGCA